>NC_086386.1:3938116-4238116 GCF_036588685.1 Mytilus trossulus
CATATTAAACACATGAGACGGAAACATGCACTGATTGATTGATTGATTTATTGGTTGGTTGGTTGGTTGGTTGAACACGTTGATTGGTTGATCAAACACATTCATTTGTAAGTGGGGGTATAAAAAAAGGGGGGGGGGTCCTAGGGATTTTTTTTTATATAAACGGAACAGAATGGTTAAAATTGTCGTTTTACAATTTAAATCAATTGCTTCTAAAAAGCAATTGTAAACGGTCTTGCCCCCCCCTTTTGAAACATGATTGATTGTTATGTGTGTGTGTGTGTGTGTGTGTTTGTTTGTCTGTCTGTTTGTTTGTTTGTCTGTTTGTTTCTGTAAGGGGTCTATATTATTCCGGGGAAGTTTCATGTTTAGTTCGGAAAGTTTTTATTTTATTTCAGGTCCAGCGCGCGCGCCAGATTGAGGAGACATCACGTGACGCGGGTTGATAATAACGAAAACTCAGTCTTTTTATTTCTTTTCAGGTGGAGACGTTGAACAGACAACATCTATAGAGATGGAATGTGCACAATGTAATTTCTTTTGTCATTGTAGGAAATTGACATTTCGGTCACAGTTCACCAGCAGTGCATGATTTGGATTTTATTGATCCGGTGTAACTTTAAAACACGCGTTGCATGCTTATTTTCTTGTAATGTACATTTTTCAGCACCAGTTTGTAACACAGAGAAGTATTTTAATCTAGGAGCGAACATTTTATTTTAGGATTTCACTGAGATTTACGGCCCTGCACTGCTAATTTTGCATAGGTACTTTTTCTGTACAAAAAATCTGTAGTACTGGAAAATTACTTTTAAAATATAGTACTTTTTTAGTACTTCAAATTTATTGTAATATTTAAGTACTTGTTTTTTACAGTACTTGATTTGTACTTCAAATTTTAAGTACTCAATTTGTACTTTAATTGTGTAGTACTAAATGTGTACCTCAAATATTAGGTACAAATCAAGTACTGTAAAAAACAGGTACCTAAATATTACAATAAATTTAAAGTACTAAAAAAGTACCATATTTTAAAAGTAATTTTCCAGTACCACAGATTTTTTGTACAGAAAAAGTACCTATGCAAAAGTAGCAGTGTAAGGAGCGATTTTTACGGCATTGCCATTTCTTTTCTCTAGGAAAAGTCTTGAGAGATATCTGCACCACGTTGTTTTATGAACCTTAAGTACATGTATGCCCTGCTGACTGCACATTTTGGGGTCGATTAGACTTGTAGTTTCAGAGTATAACTGATAAGAAGGATGTGGATTTTTTTTTCAGAAGAGATGTAAGAACAATATTGAAATTCAATTCTTCTTGAATAATTGATCATAGGTCTTTCCTTCCATATTGTTTTAATGAAACTGTCATAAATAAACGGTCATACATATTGATTGATTGGTTGGTTGGTTGGTTGGTTGGTTGGTTGGTTGGTTGGTTGGTTTGTTTATTACTTAAACACTTGGGATAGGGTCTCTTGAAGCAACCGGAAAAAACTGAGATCTTGGACCCCGTATTGAACACACGAGACGGAAACATGCACTGATTTATTGATTGATTGATTGATTGGTTGGTTGGTTGGTTGGTTGGTTAAACATGTTGATTGGTTGATTAAACACGTTGGTTGGTTGGTTAAACACGTTAGATAGTGTTTCTCGAAACAAGCGAGAAAGAAACTAATGAGATCGTGGACTCCATATTAAACACATGAGACGGAAACATGCACCGATTGGTTGATTGATTGGTTGGTTGGTTGGCTTAACATGTTGATTGGTTGATTGAACACGTTGGTTGGTTGGTTGGTTGGTTGGTTAAACACGTTTGATAGTATTTCTTGAAACAAGCGAGAAAGAAACAAATGAGATCGTGGACTCCATATTAAACACATGAGACGGAAACATGCACTGATTGGTTGATTGATTGATTGGTTGGTTGGTTGGTTGGCTAAACATGTTGATTGGTTGATTAAACACGTTGGTTGGTTGTTTAAACACGTTGGAAAGTGTTTCTTGAAACAAGCGAGAAAGAAACAAATGAGATCGTGGACTCCATATTAAACACATGAGACGGAAACATGCACTGATTGATTGATTGGTTGGTTGGTTGGTTGGTTGTTTAAACACGTTGGAAAGTGTTTCTTGAAACAAGCGAGAAAGAAACAAATGAGATCGTGGACTCCATATTAAACACATGAGACGGAAACATGCACTGATTGGTTGATTGATTGGTTGGTTGGTTGGCTAAACATGTTGATTGGTTGATTGAACACGTTGGTTGGTTGGTTGGTTGGTTGGTTAAACACGTTTGATAGTATTTCTTGAAACAAGCGAGAAAGAAACAAATGAGATCGTGGACTCCATATTAAACACATGAGACGGAAACATGCACTGATTGATTGATTGGTTGGTTGGTTGGTTGGTTGGTTGGTTAAACATGTTGATTGGTTGATTAAACACGTTGGTTGGTTGTTTAAACACGTTGGAAAGTGTTTCTTGAAACAAGCGAGAAAGAAACAAATGAGATCGTGGACTCCATATTAAACACATGAGACGGAAACATGCACTGATTGATTGATTGGTTGGTTGGTTGGTTGGTTGGTTGGTTAAACATGTTGATTGGTTGATTAAACACGTTGGTTGGTTGTTTAAACACGTTGGAAAGTGTTTCTTGAAACAAGCGAGAAAGAAACAAATGAGATCGTGGACTCCATATTAAACACATGAGACGGAAACATGCACTGATTGGTTGATTGATTGGTTGGTTGGTTGGCTAAACATGTTGATTGGTTGATTAAACACGTTGGTTGGTTGGTTGGTTGGTTGGTTGGTTAAACAACACGTTTGATAGTGTTTCTTGAAACAAGCGAGAAAGAAACAAATGAGATCGTGGACTCCATATTAAACACATGAGACGGAAACATGCACTGATTGATTGATTGATTTATTGGTTGGTTGGTTGGTTGGTTGAACACGTTGATTGGTTGATCAAACACATTCATTTGTAAGTGGGGGTATAAAAAAAGGGGGGGGGGGTCCTAGGGATTTTTTTTTTATATAAACGGAACAGAATGGTTAAAATTGTCGTTTTACAATTTAAATCAATTACTTCTAAAAAGCAATTGTAAACGGTCTTGCCCCCCCTTTTGAAACATGATTGATTGTTATGTGTGTGTGTGTGTGTGTGTGTTTGTTTGTCTGTCTGTTTGTTTGTTTGTCTGTTTGTTTCTGTAAGGGGTCTATATTATTCCGGGGAAGTTTCATGTTTAGTTCGGAAAGTTTTTATTTTATTTCAGGTCCAGCGCGCGCGCCAGATTGAGGAGACATCACGTGACGCGGGTTGATAATAACGAAAACTCAGTCTTTTTATTTCTTTTCAGGTGGAGACGTTGAACAGACAACATCTATAGAGATGGAATGTGCACAATGTAATTTCTTTTGTCATTGTAGGAAATTGACATTTCGGTCACAGTTCACCAGCAGTGCATGATTTGGATTTTATTGATCCGGTGTAACTTTAAAACACGCGTTGCATGCTTATTTTCTTGTAATGTACATTTTTCAGCACCAGTTTGTAACACAGAGAAGTATTTTAATCTAGGAGCGAACATTTTATTTTAGGATTTCACTGAGATTTACGGCCCTGCACTGCTAATTTTGCATAGGTACTTTTTCTGTACAAAAAATCTGTAGTACTGGAAAATTACTTTTAAAATATAGTACTTTTTTAGTACTTCAAATTTATTGTAATATTTAAGTACTTGTTTTTTACAGTACTTGATTTGTACTTCAAATTTTAAGTACTCAATTTGTACTTTAATTGTGTAGTACTAAATGTGTACCTCAAATATTAGGTACAAATCAAGTACTGTAAAAAACAGGTACCTAAATATTACAATAAATTTAAAGTACTAAAAAAGTACCATATTTTAAAAGTAATTTTCCAGTACCACAGATTTTTTGTACAGAAAAAGTACCTATGCAAAAGTAGCAGTGTAAGGAGCGATTTTTACGGCATTGCCATTTCTTTTCTCTAGGAAAAGTCTTGAGAGATATCTGCACCACGTTGTTTTATGAACCTTAAGTACATGTATGCCCTGCTGACTGCACATTTTGGGGTCGATTAGACTTGTAGTTTCAGAGTATAACTGATAAGAAGGATGTGGATTTTTTTTTCAGAAGAGATGTAAGAACAATATTGAAATTCAATTCTTCTTGAATAATTGATCATAGGTCTTTCCTTCCATATTGTTTTAATGAAACTGTCATAAATAAACGGTCATACATATTGATTGATTGGTTGGTTGGTTGGTTGGTTGGTTGGTTGGTTGGTTGGTTGGTTTGTTTATTACTTAAACACTTGGGATAGGGTCTCTTGAAGCAACCGGAAAAAACTGAGATCTTGGACCCCGTATTGAACACACGAGACGGAAACATGCACTGATTTATTGATTGATTGATTGATTGGTTGGTTGGTTGGTTGGTTGGTTAAACATGTTGATTGGTTGATTAAACACGTTGGTTGGTTGGTTAAACACGTTAGATAGTGTTTCTCGAAACAAGCGAGAAAGAAACTAATGAGATCGTGGACTCCATATTAAACACATGAGACGGAAACATGCACCGATTGGTTGATTGATTGGTTGGTTGGTTGGCTTAACATGTTGATTGGTTGATTGAACACGTTGGTTGGTTGGTTGGTTGGTTAAACACGTTTGATAGTATTTCTTGAAACAAGCGAGAAAGAAACAAATGAGATCGTGGACTCCATATTAAACACATGAGACGGAAACATGCACTGATTGGTTGATTGATTGATTGGTTGGTTGGTTGGTTGGCTAAACATGTTGATTGGTTGATTAAACACGTTGGTTGGTTGTTTAAACACGTTGGAAAGTGTTTCTTGAAACAAGCGAGAAAGAAACAAATGAGATCGTGGACTCCATATTAAACACATGAGACGGAAACATGCACTGATTGATTGATTGGTTGGTTGGTTGGTTGGTTGTTTAAACACGTTGGAAAGTGTTTCTTGAAACAAGCGAGAAAGAAACAAATGAGATCGTGGACTCCATATTAAACACATGAGACGGAAACATGCACTGATTGGTTGATTGATTGGTTGGTTGGTTGGCTAAACATGTTGATTGGTTGATTGAACACGTTGGTTGGTTGGTTGGTTGGTTGGTTAAACACGTTTGATAGTATTTCTTGAAACAAGCGAGAAAGAAACAAATGAGATCGTGGACTCCATATTAAACACATGAGACGGAAACATGCACTGATTGATTGATTGGTTGGTTGGTTGGTTGGTTGGTTGGTTAAACATGTTGATTGGTTGATTAAACACGTTGGTTGGTTGTTTAAACACGTTGGAAAGTGTTTCTTGAAACAAGCGAGAAAGAAACAAATGAGATCGTGGACTCCATATTAAACACATGAGACGGAAACATGCACTGATTGATTGATTGGTTGGTTGGTTGGTTGGTTGGTTGGTTAAACATGTTGATTGGTTGATTAAACACGTTGGTTGGTTGTTTAAACACGTTGGAAAGTGTTTCTTGAAACAAGCGAGAAAGAAACAAATGAGATCGTGGACTCCATATTAAACACATGAGACGGAAACATGCACTGATTGGTTGATTGATTGGTTGGTTGGTTGGCTAAACATGTTGATTGGTTGATTAAACACGTTGGTTGGTTGGTTGGTTGGTTGGTTGGTTAAACAACACGTTTGATAGTGTTTCTTGAAACAAGCGAGAAAGAAACAAATGAGATCGTGGACTCCATATTAAACACATGAGACGGAAACATGCACTGATTGATTGATTGATTTATTGGTTGGTTGGTTGGTTGGTTGAACACGTTGATTGGTTGATCAAACACATTCATTTGTAAGTGGGGGTATAAAAAAAGGGGGGGGGGGGTCCTAGGGATTTTTTTTTATATAAACGGAACAGAATGGTTAAAATTGTCGTTTTACAATTTAAATCAATTGCTTCTAAAAAGCAATTGTAAACGGTCTTGCCCCCCCCCCCTTTTGAAACATGATTGATTGTTATGTGTGTGTGTGTGTGTGTGTGTTTGTTTGTCTGTCTGTTTGTTTGTTTGTCTGTTTGTTTCTGTAAGGGGTCTATATTATTCCGGGGAAGTTTCATGTTTAGTTCGGAAAGTTTTTATTTTATTTCAGGTCCAGCGCGCGCGCCAGATTGAGGAGACATCACGTGACGCGGGTTGATAATAACGAAAACTCAGTCTTTTTATTTCTTTTCAGGTGGAGACGTTGAACAGACAACATCTATAGAGATGGAATGTGCACAATGTAATTTCTTTTGTCATTGTAGGAAATTGACATTTCGGTCACAGTTCACCAGCAGTGCATGATTTGGATTTTATTGATCCGGTGTAACTTTAAAACACGCGTTGCATGCTTATTTTCTTGTAATGTACATTTTTCAGCACCAGTTTGTAACACAGAGAAGTATTTTAATCTAGGAGCGAACATTTTATTTTAGGATTTCACTGAGATTTACGGCCCTGCACTGCTAATTTTGCATAGGTACTTTTTCTGTACAAAAAATCTGTAGTACTGGAAAATTACTTTTAAAATATAGTACTTTTTTAGTACTTCAAATTTATTGTAATATTTAAGTACTTGTTTTTTACAGTACTTGATTTGTACTTCAAATTTTAAGTACTCAATTTGTACTTTAATTGTGTAGTACTAAATGTGTACCTCAAATATTAGGTACAAATCAAGTACTGTAAAAAACAGGTACCTAAATATTACAATAAATTTAAAGTACTAAAAAAGTACCATATTTTAAAAGTAATTTTCCAGTACCACAGATTTTTTGTACAGAAAAAGTACCTATGCAAAAGTAGCAGTGTAAGGAGCGATTTTTACGGCATTGCCATTTCTTTTCTCTAGGAAAAGTCTTGAGAGATATCTGCACCACGTTGTTTTATGAACCTTAAGTACATGTATGCCCTGCTGACTGCACATTTTGGGGTCGATTAGACTTGTAGTTTCAGAGTATAACTGATAAGAAGGATGTGGATTTTTTTTTCAGAAGAGATGTAAGAACAATATTGAAATTCAATTCTTCTTGAATAATTGATCATAGGTCTTTCCTTCCATATTGTTTTAATGAAACTGTCATAAATAAACGGTCATACATATTGATTGATTGGTTGGTTGGTTGGTTGGTTGGTTGGTTGGTTGGTTGGTTGGTTTGTTTATTACTTAAACACTTGGGATAGGGTCTCTTGAAGCAACCGGAAAAAACTGAGATCTTGGACCCCGTATTGAACACACGAGACGGAAACATGCACTGATTTATTGATTGATTGATTGATTGGTTGGTTGGTTGGTTGGTTGGTTAAACATGTTGATTGGTTGATTAAACACGTTGGTTGGTTGGTTAAACACGTTAGATAGTGTTTCTCGAAACAAGCGAGAAAGAAACTAATGAGATCGTGGACTCCATATTAAACACATGAGACGGAAACATGCACCGATTGGTTGATTGATTGGTTGGTTGGTTGGCTTAACATGTTGATTGGTTGATTGAACACGTTGGTTGGTTGGTTGGTTGGTTGGTTAAACACGTTTGATAGTATTTCTTGAAACAAGCGAGAAAGAAACAAATGAGATCGTGGACTCCATATTAAACACATGAGACGGAAACATGCACTGATTGGTTGATTGATTGATTGGTTGGTTGGTTGGTTGGCTAAACATGTTGATTGGTTGATTAAACACGTTGGTTGGTTGTTTAAACACGTTGGAAAGTGTTTCTTGAAACAAGCGAGAAAGAAACAAATGAGATCGTGGACTCCATATTAAACACATGAGACGGAAACATGCACTGATTGATTGATTGGTTGGTTGGTTGGTTGGTTGTTTAAACACGTTGGAAAGTGTTTCTTGAAACAAGCGAGAAAGAAACAAATGAGATCGTGGACTCCATATTAAACACATGAGACGGAAACATGCACTGATTGGTTGATTGATTGGTTGGTTGGTTGGCTAAACATGTTGATTGGTTGATTGAACACGTTGGTTGGTTGGTTGGTTGGTTGGTTAAACACGTTTGATAGTATTTCTTGAAACAAGCGAGAAAGAAACAAATGAGATCGTGGACTCCATATTAAACACATGAGACGGAAACATGCACTGATTGATTGATTGGTTGGTTGGTTGGTTGGTTGGTTGGTTAAACATGTTGATTGGTTGATTAAACACGTTGGTTGGTTGTTTAAACACGTTGGAAAGTGTTTCTTGAAACAAGCGAGAAAGAAACAAATGAGATCGTGGACTCCATATTAAACACATGAGACGGAAACATGCACTGATTGATTGATTGGTTGGTTGGTTGGTTGGTTGGTTGGTTAAACATGTTGATTGGTTGATTAAACACGTTGGTTGGTTGTTTAAACACGTTGGAAAGTGTTTCTTGAAACAAGCGAGAAAGAAACAAATGAGATCGTGGACTCCATATTAAACACATGAGACGGAAACATGCACTGATTGGTTGATTGATTGGTTGGTTGGTTGGCTAAACATGTTGATTGGTTGATTAAACACGTTGGTTGGTTGGTTGGTTGGTTGGTTGGTTAAACAACACGTTTGATAGTGTTTCTTGAAACAAGCGAGAAAGAAACAAATGAGATCGTGGACTCCATATTAAACACATGAGACGGAAACATGCACTGATTGATTGATTGATTTATTGGTTGGTTGGTTGGTTGGTTGAACACGTTGATTGGTTGATCAAACACATTCATTTGTAAGTGGGGGTATAAAAAAAGGGGGGGGGGTCCTAGGGATTTTTTTTTTATATAAACGGAACAGAATGGTTAAAATTGTCGTTTTACAATTTAAATCAATTGCTTCTAAAAAGCAATTGTAAACGGTCTTGCCCCCCCCCCCTTTTGAAACATGATTGATTGTTATGTGTGTGTGTGTGTGTGTGTGTTTGTTTGTCTGTCTGTTTGTTTGTTTGTCTGTTTGTTTCTGTAAGGGGTCTATATTATTCCGGGGAAGTTTCATGTTTAGTTCGGAAAGTTTTTATTTTATTTCAGGTCCAGCGCGCGCGCCAGATTGAGGAGACATCACGTGACGCGGGTTGATAATAACGAAAACTCAGTCTTTTTATTTCTTTTCAGGTGGAGACGTTGAACAGACAACATCTATAGAGATGGAATGTGCACAATGTAATTTCTTTTGTCATTGTAGGAAATTGACATTTCGGTCACAGTTCACCAGCAGTGCATGATTTGGATTTTATTGATCCGGTGTAACTTTAAAACACGCGTTGCATGCTTATTTTCTTGTAATGTACATTTTTCAGCACCAGTTTGTAACACAGAGAAGTATTTTAATCTAGGAGCGAACATTTTATTTTAGGATTTCACTGAGATTTACGGCCCTGCACTGCTAATTTTGCATAGGTACTTTTTCTGTACAAAAAATCTGTAGTACTGGAAAATTACTTTTAAAATATAGTACTTTTTTAGTACTTCAAATTTATTGTAATATTTAAGTACTTGTTTTTTACAGTACTTGATTTGTACTTCAAATTTTAAGTACTCAATTTGTACTTTAATTGTGTAGTACTAAATGTGTACCTCAAATATTAGGTACAAATCAAGTACTGTAAAAAACAGGTACCTAAATATTACAATAAATTTAAAGTACTAAAAAAGTACCATATTTTAAAAGTAATTTTCCAGTACCACAGATTTTTTGTACAGAAAAAGTACCTATGCAAAAGTAGCAGTGTAAGGAGCGATTTTTACGGCATTGCCATTTCTTTTCTCTAGGAAAAGTCTTGAGAGATATCTGCACCACGTTGTTTTATGAACCTTTAGTACATGTATGCCCTACTGACTGCACATTTTGGGGTCGATTAGACTTGTAGTTTCAGAGTATAACTGATAAGAAGGATGTGGATTTTTTTTTCAGAAGAGATGTAAGAACAATATTGAAATTCAATTCTTCTTGAATAATTGATCATAGGTCTTTCCTTCCATATTGTTTTAATGAAACTGTCATAAATAAACGGTCATACATATTGATTGATTGGTTGGTTGGTTGGTTGGTTGGTTGGTTGGTTGGTTGGTTTGTTTATTACTTAAACACTTGGGATAGGGTCTCTTGAAGCAACCGGAAAAAACTGAGATCTTGGACCCCGTATTGAACACACGAGACGGAAACATGCACTGATTTATTGATTGATTGATTGATTGGTTGGTTGGTTGGTTGGTTGGTTAAACATGTTGATTGGTTGATTAAACACGTTGGTTGGTTGGTTAAACACGTTAGATAGTGTTTCTCGAAACAAGCGAGAAAGAAACTAATGAGATCGTGGACTCCATATTAAACACATGAGACGGAAACATGCACCGATTGGTTGATTGATTGGTTGGTTGGTTGGCTTAACATGTTGATTGGTTGATTGAACACGTTGGTTGGTTGGTTGGTTGGTTGGTTAAACACGTTTGATAGTATTTCTTGAAACAAGCGAGAAAGAAACAAATGAGATCGTGGACTCCATATTAAACACATGAGACGGAAACATGCACTGATTGGTTGATTGATTGATTGGTTGGTTGGTTGGTTGGCTAAACATGTTGATTGGTTGATTAAACACGTTGGTTGGTTGTTTAAACACGTTGGAAAGTGTTTCTTGAAACAAGCGAGAAAGAAACAAATGAGATCGTGGACTCCATATTAAACACATGAGACGGAAACATGCACTGATTGATTGATTGGTTGGTTGGTTGGTTGGTTGGTTGGTTGGTTGTTTAAACACGTTGGAAAGTGTTTCTTGAAACAAGCGAGAAAGAAACAAATGAGATCGTGGACTCCATATTAAACACATGAGACGGAAACATGCACTGATTGGTTGATTGATTGGTTGGTTGGTTGGCTAAACATGTTGATTGGTTGATTGAACACGTTGGTTGGTTGGTTGGTTGGTTGGTTAAACACGTTTGATAGTATTTCTTGAAACAAGCGAGAAAGAAACAAATGAGATCGTGGACTCCATATTAAACACATGAGACGGAAACATGCACTGATTGATTGATTGGTTGGTTGGTTGGTTGGTTGGTTGGTTAAACATGTTGATTGGTTGATTAAACACGTTGGTTGGTTGTTTAAACACGTTGGAAAGTGTTTCTTGAAACAAGCGAGAAAGAAACAAATGAGATCGTGGACTCCATATTAAACACATGAGACGGAAACATGCACTGATTGATTGATTGGTTGGTTGGTTGGTTGGTTGGTTGGTTAAACATGTTGATTGGTTGATTAAACACGTTGGTTGGTTGTTTAAACACGTTGGAAAGTGTTTCTTGAAACAAGCGAGAAAGAAACAAATGAGATCGTGGACTCCATATTAAACACATGAGACGGAAACATGCACTGATTGGTTGATTGATTGGTTGGTTGGTTGGCTAAACATGTTGATTGGTTGATTAAACACGTTGGTTGGTTGGTTGGTTGGTTGGTTGGTTAAACAACACGTTTGATAGTGTTTCTTGAAACAAGCGAGAAAGAAACAAATGAGATCGTGGACTCCATATTAAACACATGAGACGGAAACATGCACTGATTGATTGATTGATTTATTGGTTGGTTGGTTGGTTGGTTGAACACGTTGATTGGTTGATCAAACACATTCATTTGTAAGTGGGGGTATAAAAAAAGGGGGGGGGTCCTAGGGATTTTTTTTTTATATAAACGGAACAGAATGGTTAAAATTGTCGTTTTACAATTTAAATCAATTGCTTCTAAAAAGCAATTGTAAACGGTCTTGCCCCCCCCCTTTTGAAACATGATTGATTGTTATGTGTGTGTGTGTGTGTGTGTGTTTGTTTGTCTGTCTGTTTGTTTGTTTGTCTGTTTGTTTCTGTAAGGGGTCTATATTATTCCGGGGAAGTTTCATGTTTAGTTCGGAAAGTTTTTATTTTATTTCAGGTCCAGCGCGCGCGCCAGATTGAGGAGACATCACGTGACGCGGGTTGATAATAACGAAAACTCAGTCTTTTTATTTCTTTTCAGGTGGAGACGTTGAACAGACAACATCTATAGAGATGGAATGTGCACAATGTAATTTCTTTTGTCATTGTAGGAAATTGACATTTCGGTCACAGTTCACCAGCAGTGCATGATTTGGATTTTATTGATCCGGTGTAACTTTAAAACACGCGTTGCATGCTTATTTTCTTGTAATGTACATTTTTCAGCACCAGTTTGTAACACAGAGAAGTATTTTAATCTAGGAGCGAACATTTTATTTTAGGATTTCACTGAGATTTACGGCCCTGCACTGCTAATTTTGCATAGGTACTTTTTCTGTACAAAAAATCTGTAGTACTGGAAAATTACTTTTAAAATATAGTACTTTTTTAGTACTTCAAATTTATTGTAATATTTAAGTACTTGTTTTTTACAGTACTTGATTTGTACTTCAAATTTTAAGTACTCAATTTGTACTTTAATTGTGTAGTACTAAATGTGTACCTCAAATATTAGGTACAAATCAAGTACTGTAAAAAACAGGTACCTAAATATTACAATAAATTTAAAGTACTAAAAAAGTACCATATTTTAAAAGTAATTTTCCAGTACCACAGATTTTTTGTACAGAAAAAGTACCTATGCAAAAGTAGCAGTGTAGACAACAGCTTTCAAATTCGGTAAACTAATCTACATCAACAAACTAATGCACCTATTTCTATTTACCAAATAACTAAAATGAGATTGCCTTGTATATGTTAGTATCGTCCCTAATATATATGTAGGACTCTAAAGTGCGTTGATACTACGCTAAAGTACGATGGGTGGCTACGCTGAAATGCGATTAACAGTATCGTAAGGTTCGAGGGCTCAAGTGTTTTTCTGTTTGTCTTTTTCATTTTCAGCCATGGCGTTGTCAGTTTATTTTCGATTTATGAGGTCGACTGTCCCTTTTGTAACTTTCTTCCCTCTTTTAAAACATTACAATACAGGGACGTTAAAAAAATATTTTTTTGCAAGAGCTAGTATGTTAAGGTATTGCATAAATTGTGATAGACTATGATTTACCGTTAGGTTATGCGATTGTTTAGAAATTAAGAAACTGACCACGTTTTAATTGCAAAAAACGGTAATTTAGGTGTTCCAACATGATATGTTTCAAGTAAAAAAATGTTTAACAATTCGGGCGTATTGGATAATTGGTGTAGCTTGCTGTTCACACAGTATTATGTGAACATATCCCCTTACAGTATAGGTAACATTTATTTGTATACGCTTTAATTTAAACAATAGAAAAATGCGATGTTTGACTTGCAGCTTTCCCTTTTTTCGTAGCAAGTACAAATACCTAAATTGCTATATGCATAAATATGCTGAATGCTATATTTGACTACAATGTACAAACTTATCTTTGAGACGATGTTTATTATTAACGCTTTGAAAATTACCTTTATTTCACCGACGTTACTTTTCAATAAAATAGACAGTATTTTTGCGAAGACCACAATGAATAAACAATGATTTAAATATGTTTGCTTCTGACAGAATTCGGATACAGGATACTTATCATTGGAATACTATTTTGTACTTATATAGCAAAAATAGTCGACTGCAGGATACATGTCCTTCTTCCATCACCTCCCCCCCCCCAAAAAAAAAATAATAAAGGAAAAAAAATGTTGCAAACGACAAAGCAAGGTTAGATTTAAAAATTAATCAGGCTAAGTCATTGACATTTGGTTTAAAAGTTGTGAAACATAAGTTTAATTTATTCTTGTTCATTTTTAGTTTGTATAAACATGGAAGTATTATATTGACAGGAACTACTACGACCCGACTTCAAACGTTTCATCTGCGCTGCCGCGCCCTATTTAATGACATGTTAATAATCTTGAAACATGGCACGTTATTTACATACCAGCGTGTGGTGCCCTACAATTTTGTCATTCTCGGTTGGTTTCGGGATAACGGAAATAAACGAAGAAATCGAAAGTTGTGATAAATTCTTAGGAAACAGCAATCGGCAAACCTCGGCAGATTCCGTTACCTAACTGTGCCGATTGAGTGATTGATGGATTAATACGAGTCATAATTAATTTTATTGAAAAAAATGACGATGGAAATTTGTACCAAATTTATTGAATAAATACCCCATTTTTATTGATTTATTTTTTCGGTAGAAATTGCACTATATTTTATACATATCGCAAATAGTGATTATATTACACCATTGAGTGGCACACATTCCCTGCATATTTAAGACAATTGTAAATGATCGTTCTGATAAGATCAAAGAGATTATAATTAAATGTAGGAATTATTAAGCCTCGTTCTAAACTCAGGGAAAGACCATTGGTTGGTATATACGAATGTTCAGCTGAACCCCGATGTGTTGAATTATTTTTTTTAGTACTGCGACTCAAGGGTTTGTTCAATAATATTTACCAGTATCATTTGAACGGTTTCATTTGGTCGGATAGTGATAACATATTTAAGGGGACAGAAATTGTTTTATATAAATATTTATATAACGTAGTTAGATCTCTGTTTTCTTCTGCTGTATTTTTTTGATTTGTACTTGCTCGATTAATTTTCGTATTGTAAATGGAAATTTCTACTTTCCAGGAGTATCCAGTAACTTAACCATATATATTACTCTAAACTTCACAGTTTTAATATTTATCAAATTTATTTATTGTTAACCTGCGGTAACCGGAACACACCTTAATTAAGAAATAATTCATGGGGGCTTGAATATATCGTTATTTTACCACGGGTTGGCCCTTTATGACAAATATTTTACCCTGAGCGATAGCGAGGGGTAAAATATCGGCATAAAGGGACAACCCGTGGTAAAATCTAGATATATTCAAGCCCTCATGAATTATTTCGATTCTAATAGGACAAATACGGCATTTTTTTTGGATCGAAGCGCTCTAAGTGGAGGCCATTATTTGCCGTTCCCATAAATTAACGCACTTTTAGATTGGCGTAAAAGAACGGAGCATACAGAAAAAGTGACATGCTTAAACTATTCACAAAACTTATTTAGATAGATTTGGATGAATTTTAATGATAACTCACTTATATGTCTTCTATGTATATAAAAAAATGGGCTTATACCACATTTTGGCATCGTTTGTTAACTTTTCGATGTTGTGGTGATTTTCATTATCAAAAGCGTGTATTTTCCCGTAAAATGCTTAAATTATAACGTCATCATTCTATGACGTCGGGTACTTCATTCATTAAAAAACATATGACGTGGGAGTACGATCGGAACAGCCAATGCAATATATTCATATTTTACCACGAGTGTGTACTCAAAGCTTTTGAAGGACGTCATGTTAGAATCGCGATTTAATCTTTACAAGCTAATAAAATAATGTCACTCACTATTTCAAATCGTTGTAGAATAATTAATTCTTGGCCGATTTTCATTTTTTATGCATCAGTCGATTTGTTTAAATAAGTTGTTCACGAATTAAGGTCTACCGACGCGATTGAAATAAGTAAAGTTTTTTTCCGACAGGTAATATTGTTAAGCTGTCTCGATTAAAACCACGTGATCGATAAGAAGTATCTCTGGTCAATTTATGACCGCGACATCGCAGATAGTCACAAAAGGAATTAACGACAGTACTAATTAGACAGTTTACATATCTCTTCTACAGGGCTAATCGGGTTATAAATAAATGCTAATTAATCAGTGTAGTTCCTGTCAATATAATACTTCCATGGTATAAACAACTGTTAACGTCATAATCAAAGTACATTGTTTACGTCTATACTTTCGCGGACCATCGCACTTTAGCGTGTGTATGCATTGCACTTCAGCGTACACCATCGCACTTTAGTGTTGCCATCAAACTTCATCGTCACATCGCACTTTAGAGTCATACATACATGTATATATCAAATTTAAGTTTAAAAAAGTTTTCAAAATAACAGTTACAATTGAAGTATCATGATGAAACGAAACACGATGACTTGGAGTTCCGTAGTTTTGTTATACCTTTTTCATAATCCGTTAATTCTATTAAAATATTCTCTTAACATAATTATTGATTCTTCTTTAACAGTTTCCGGGTATTCAGTACCGCTTAGGGCTTGTATGTCGTCTTCGAAGTGCAATAGTCTCCACCCTCAAATTGCAGTCATGATATTCTCCATTTGAAGGTCGACGTACACATTTCCATTCAATCGGTAGCTGAAATGATAAACATTATCAATATTATCACCAACAAAACCATTAGCCGAGAAATGTTCAATCATGCGATATTCTACAAAAGTAATACGTGTAACAATATGCTGGTCTTCAATACAAATATAAATATAACAGTAGGTACACGATTATAATAAATAATCTGTATTGTCTGAAGATTTTCTAAAAATGTTCAGTCCATCAAACACAAAAATGTATATTGCAACTAGGAATAAACCTTAGACTATATCAAATCTTTCAAAATATACATGGAACAGAAAGTGTCATAATAAGCCAATACATACCACCAAATGCTTCTTCCCATAACAATAACATTATCCATCTTAACTTCATCATTACAGGAACGCCAGTAGGACCAACACTTTCGAAAAAAAGGTATGCCAATTTGTTACTGTCCATAACTTACGTGGTGGAGTTGAGGACGAATTATACATTTTAATCAAAAATCAGCATTTTGCAACAACTGTAGAACCCTTGTGAACGAAATAAAAGACGGAAAGACGCTGAAATAAACGACCCAAATAGTTGGTTCTCATCTGCTCATGACGACGAGGATTATGAAAATGTAAATGTCTTTTTTTATTTCTCGCTTGTACAGATTGACATAACCTGGGCAATGTATTTCAAGTAAAATTGATAACGAGACATTTTGAGTGTTCAAATTTACTTTTAAACAGGATAAATGACCGTTCCTACGGATCTGAGAACCAATGTTAAGTAGAACTTTAAGCAAACTGCGTCCTAGCCTTTGACATCCTAATATTCAAGAATTAAATATTTGTTTGGTAAGGTGTATATAAAAAAGAAGTTTTGTTATGAATACCAATGAGACAACTCTACACAAGAGACTAAATGACACATAAATTAAGAACTGCAGATCATTGTACGGCATTCAACACAGAGCAATGCATAAGCCGCATAGTCGGCTGTAAATAGCCCTAAAATAACAAAAGCGAAACAAATCAATCCAAATAACTGACGTTCTGATTTGATGTACAAGATAAAGGAACTAAACAAAATACGTAACACACCAACAAACGACTATCATCAAACGATAGGCTCCTTCCTTGGGGCAGACACATTAAGAGTGTGGAAATGTTAAACTACGTTGTTGACGCCAACTCACCCCTAACAAAAGACAATGGTGCAATCGAATACACACAACTGTGAATGCAAAAGTGTTTGTCGAAATGGACCACCCTGATTATTAGCAAAGACCTGTTTTAAAGTCAACGTTTGGTCAACTTATCATACCTTAAGTTAATCAATTGACTGTCTGTCTGAAGGGTATTTCCTTTTTACAGGTTACAACAACACTTTTGTGTTCTTTCTCATTGGCTTTGCTTTTGTCTTTTAAATATTGAATGGTATCAGTATTCAATTTATCTGCAGTTAGGTTCCAAACTGTACTTCCACTAGAATTCTGAATATTAATTTGATCTCCACTTTCAAATAACCTGTTCAAATGGAAAAACAAAATAAGACATTCTAAGAAAAATATATAAATGTTGAAGAAGTATTTTGATTTGTTCTTGTTTAGATATATCAAGAGCGTGTAATACTCGTTTTGATTTATAATCTGCAAACAACAAGATAACGTCTAACTTTACGTTTTGAATAAACTTATCAATTCCGGAGTTTTGATAAGCTTCTGCAACAAAACATATAGTGTAGTTGGCAGATAACTCTAGAATAGTATCATTTCAGAAAAAATCTTTTTTGTTCACGTATTGGTTACTGAACTCAGTTATCTGGGATGGAGGTTTAGTTAACTACACATTAATAGGGCTTGAGTTATTAGACACACTTTAAGAATCAAGGGACTCATATTTTGATAGTGAATATAAAGACAGGCAAATGACCACTGTTTACAGTTTCTAAATTATAATCAAGATTACATTGTGTATCTTATCAAACCGTTAACAGTTGTCCATTCGTTTGATGTGGATGGAGGTTTAATTCAATACACGTTAATAGGGCTTGAGTAATAAGAAACAATTAATAATAAAGGAACTCAAGGAAGCTCGGTACTTAAACGTCCCGTCAATGTGTTTGTATTGTCTTTCCTTTTTTGATCGTGTGTTTTGTATATGCGACTTTTTGTATTTCTTTGGTTCTTATAACGTGACTCTGTACTTTAAATGATTCTGTCAGTGTGATATTGTTCTATTTTATGTTATTATGATATATTTCTATTATGAATTACAAATTAAGTTTAACCACAAACGTCAAAACCATTCAATCGTGTAGTGGAATTAACTATTTCTGGATTCTTATTAATTCTATATAACTTTTGGACTAGTTTAAATCTCGGTCTATTTCTGAAATTTATTCTTACATACTTTTGATTTTTTAACCTGTATGCAAACTTTGCCTATGTGAAATTTTAAAATTGTTTGTATGTATATTGAACGACAAATATATGTGACGTATACAATTTTCTGACGACAGACACGCGAATCGATGAATGTGTTGGTAGATAGATGTTTTTGTGTTCTGTTAAATTTCTCATTTTAAAATTGATACGCGATGATAACTACAGTACCAATATTTTGACTATTTTATTCATTGTGTCTCTTTAGTGAACGCATCATTGTAAATATAACGGAATTTGTTGAGACTGTCATCAAAGTGAGAGGGTAAGCGCTATAAAACCAGTTTTCTACCTGTACCAAGTCAGGAATATGACAGTTCTTGTCCATTCTTTTTTGATGTGTATTGTTATTTGATTTTTCCATGTGATTATGGACTTTCCGAATTGATTTTCCTCTAAGTTCAGTATTTTGGTGATTTTACTTTTTGATAGTGAATATAAAGGCAGGCAAATGACCACTGTTTACAATTTCAAAAATTATAATCAGGATTACATTGTGTATCTTATTAAACCATAAACAGTTGTTGTCCATTCGTTTGGTGTGATTTATCTTTTGATTTTGCCTTTTGATTAGGGAGTTAAGCATATATGTGATTTTTATTTTGAACAGCTATAACGAAGTTGTGACAAAAATCATTTATAACGTATTCCAATGCATGCTACTGCCATTTTTTTAATCCTAAAATCCTAAAAAAAAATCAATGTGATAAAAGAATTTAACGAAACAACTTCGGTGTAGGCATACAGAGACAAAATAATTAATGTGTTTACCTATGAAATGCTTCAACTTTATCGTCTTCACCGGCAATACATAAGGTAAATACTTGTTTTTCAACTAAAACTGTGCTTGTTAAAACCTATAATATATATAAAACATTTATGTAAAACAAAACAATTAAAAAAAGACCGTAGTTCATTAAGTTTTTTTTTGTTTATTGAAGTTGAAGCATCTACTTAAATTTATTTTCATATTTCTCTAGAATGAACCCTGAGTATTCAAGTGACGTGATTTGAATTAACTGAACTGTGGATTATTATATCATTTTCATTGGCATAAATATAATTCATGCTGTTTTTACTAGCTTATATATGCAGACGATTCAAATCGTGAAGAACTTTTTGTAGTACTCAAATTATCGAATGTTTCATTTTTAATAATTATCTTAAAAAAAAATTGAACATAACATTATTCAAACTTGAAATTAAAAGTTTTTAGATAGATCATATTGAGTATTTCTTACCGGATTATAATAACAAAAACGTTTGACTATATTTTCGTTTCCTTTGTTAATGGCTGTCTCAAATGGTGTTTTTCCCCACCTATAATATTGATCAAAGAAAATTAAATCGTCTGTCTGCTCGCCATCAATCGATAGCTAGCTAGCGTGCTAAATGTGTAACTTACCATATACATTTCTGTTAGTATAGGAGAATGTATTTGAATTACGGATACTAGTATTTTGCATTGAATTCAAATATTATAAATCATGGAAGTTGTGATGTAAATGGAGAATTTTCAACTTTAAGTGTGAGAAAACAAAACATGAAAAATGAATTTCTAAAATAGTTATTACTTCACAGTGAACTCATGACTATAATTTAAACTATATGTCCTACAACATATTTTTAGATTAAATATGTTTAACTGAAAGTGTACCTATCTTTAACTGTGTTTGCTTCTTTTGCCAGACGACAATCTTTCAGTAAAAACTCCACAACGTGTTCTTGATTATTATTTACTGCTATATGCAGTGCTGTTCGTTTGTCATAATCTGAAACAGTCATATCGTAGTCTGCTGCTTCGTATCTATAAAACATGACATAAGATATATTCGCATATGATCTTACACTAGAGCATTTCCATAACATGGAAATAAGTTTGCTATTTTAGTTAATTGATACCAATTGTTTGTAATGTCTATCTGTCGTTCGTTGCTTTTACGTTCCAATATTTGATTCGCTGGTTTAATGTGTTTACCTTTTTAATCTTTAGCGAACAGTATGAGAATCTATAATGTTGCGTTTACATTTTAGCAACTCACTGCAAACTGCTCAGAGTCTGAATTTACCAGTTTTTGTGCTCGCCCAGTAGAATCGAGCACACATTTTACTCGACTAGTCTCGACATTGTCTCAATTGTACTTAACTGTACTTAAGTGTACTCGACTAGGTCTCGACTTTACTTAATTAGTCTGATTCAGTACTTGATAATCTTGGTGTAGTCTAAAATGGTCTTGACCAAGGATCGACCTGTCTCGACTAGTCTCGACTCAGTCTCAACCAGTCTCGACCTGTCTCGACTAGTTTTGACCTACAAATTTACTTTTGACTGGTGTAAATCAGCCCATCTAACTAAATTAAATATTGATCTTATAAAATTGTGAAATTTAATTTTACAATAAGTAAAAATAAAAAATTAGTATTTAAATTCAGATAGGCGTCTTTAATTCTTCTTATAACTTTTTCAAATCAACTTGGATTTTCATCAACTATACTTGCTGAGACTGAGTCGAGACTGAGTCGAGACAGGTCGAGACAGGTCGAGCCTTGGTCAAGACCATTTCAGAGTACACCAAGATCATTAAGTACTGAATGTGAGTGATGTCCCTTTATGGCTGAGGCTTAGTGAGATACCACTCAAGAAAAAAATATAACTTTCATAAAGTTAAACTACATGATAGAACCAGAAATTGAGCATTAGTTGGTCAGAGGTCAAAAGATCGTTTTAAACTTCTTATAGAAGACATGCAAGGTGTGCAAAAAGAGTTGTTAGACCCAGAGGTGGACATTTTAAATCAAAACAAAACACTTTAAAATTAGAAAGATCATATCAACGATTATGGACTTTCCGTATTGATTTGCCTCCGAGTTCAGTATTTTTGTGATTTTACTTTTTATCATAAGCAACAAGTGTACTAAATTTTAAGTTGATTGGACTTCAGCTTCATCAAAAACTACCTTGACTAAAAACTTAAACCTGAACGGACGACCGGACGCACAGTCGGACGCACAGACGGACGCACAGACGGACGAACGAACGGAGCCACAGACCAGAAAACATAATGCTCCTCTACTATCGTAGGTGGGGCATAAAAATGTGCCAATTTCAGCTGATGATGGGCAAATACATAGAGTCCTTACATTACAGGTTTGTGACATACAGAGTCTTAATAGAAAACGGTTAGGGTAAAACGCAAAATCACTAACTATCAAATTGGAGACAGATTTATTATTAGTAAATGTTAGACAAACCTATAGTCAGAAGTTTACAACTAGACAAATACATGGCCATAGTTATGCATAGCGGGCAACCTGAATTTGAAAACAGAGGCTCTAACAGTGATGGCAATATAAAACCATGCTATAAATGCTGGCAAGTGGGTCATTTTGTGTATGACTGTCCAAATGATTGGGTGTGTAGAAAATGCAAATTACCAGGCCACAAAATGATGGATTGTCCTACTGCATTCCAAGTAGTAAGCAACAAAGAAGATCAAATAGTGACCACAGATGAATCTGTTACAGTATATGATTCTCAACTGAACAGGCTGAGAAACTAAACCGAAAGACAAATGTGGCAAACAAACCAAAAGGTAGAAATACAAAAACAACAGACACTAATTCAAACAATGCAAATAAGACAAATGCTGTAAAACCAGGAATGGGAAAGGCTAGTGTGAATAAGGCAAATTCCAGCAATTCTGACAAAGCACAATCATATATAGACAAATTTATGAATACACCACTAAGTAAACGCAGGAATCTGTCTCAGCATCATACCTACACCCCTTGAGAACTTACATGACAGGACTACTGGTAATAATGGCCCCAAGAAGGCCAAAGCTTTATAATTGTAGTCATGTATATAACAGCACAAATCTTGTGTGCAAGTTATAGTGCCTGTTTGAAATCAAAGCTCACGCGTATGCTGCATGGAGAGGAAGTAATTAACCATAAGATCAGAACATCTGTATCTTGTAACTTTATCATTATCATATTCTTGATTGCTTCCACACCAAACTCTTTGTATACACGAATAGCATGTTAAATTGTGCGAGTATCTACTTCATCGGGAATACAAAAAAATCTAAAAACCTAAATATTCGTTCTTATTCAGGGTCCTTGCTAGCTATATAAATGACTTCTTCATGTATCCTAGTTCTGTTGCTCTACCATGATACTGAACAATCGATTCGCCAAGAAATCTGATTATAGCCTACTAGTTCTCACTAACTCAAAGAAACGTTTTTTTAAATCAAGGCAGAATTATAACTAAATTTGTGTTTTAAATTGCTTTTTTTCTAGCACCGATTAACACGAAAGATATTTGGCACACATATGAACCATGTTTTATTGATGTAATCAGAGTAAAGGTCCCGTGAAAGTAGCACGCAATAAATTTTCTTTCGTTCAAAATGTGGTAAATTTCAGCTCAAAAAATAGTTTTACTAATATATTGAAAAACTTATACTTAAATAATATACAATTGAGAATGGAAATAGGGAATGTGTCAAAGAGACAACAACCCGACCATAGAAAAAAAAGCAGAAGGTCACCAACATGTCTTCAATGTAGCGAGAAAAAATCTTTCCAGCTTTCGTTATATGATAAATTAAACTTTTAATCTAAATGATCTAAAAGTATCTTTTAAACAAATAACACAGAAAGCAATATTTTTTTTTCGTGTCGAAGATGGCCTGTATGATGAGGTTTCCTAAGAAACTACAAAAAACGTGACCTAGGGAGCCTACGACGACATTCATGATTGGAAAACATAATGATTGTCCAATAGTTTGCATATAATAGAGCTGTAATCTTAAACTCGTTAACTAGACGTCTTTTACGATACTGGACACCCTACTAATTGGAAGCTGTTTTATATGATATAACCTTCAGGTAAAATATTTTATGAAATCCGGACAACCGTGTAGGAATATCAGTTCATCCCTAAACCAATGAATAAAAAAAGAAGGTAATTTAGTTTAATTTTCAGTTCGAAGGGATGTTTCCAAGCAAGCAAAGCGTATGCCAGAGCATCAAATCTTGTTGAGATTGAAAATTGACCGGTTATGAGACCTTTTATATAAAACATGACCATGGAACGAAAAAGGAGTTTTACAAGCTGATTATACTATACGAATTTCAGTATCTCCTTCACGGTACGTTTCTTTGTTTAATCGAAAACTGTTTTTGCATTTGTCCGATTTATAGATTATTGACCAGCTAACCTCTAATTTTTAACAGAACCACTGCAGAAAAAGCTAGTTAATAACACTATATAAAAACAGTTTTATAATTGATAAAACCAGTTACAACAGTGCTTTGTTTAGGTTTATGCGTCTTGAACATGAATTACATCATCGTTTTTCCAGTTTAGATTAACCGTGGTATATGCAATAAAAGGTCAGAGTATGTGATCATTTTCCAATTTCCAAGTGTCCTGTACCAAGTCAGGAAGATGGCCATTGTTATATTATTGTTCGTTTCTGTGTGTGTTGCATTTTAACGTTGAGTCGTTTGTGTTTTCTCTTATTTTTGAGATAAGACGTGGCACGGTACTTGTCTATCCCAAATTCATGTATTTGGTTTTCATGTTATATTTGTTATTCTCGTGGTGTTTTGTCTGATGCTTGGTCCGTTTCTGTGTGTGTTGCCTTTCGGTGTTGTATTTAATGCGTTTCCCTCGGTTTTGGTTTGCTACCCCGATTTTGTTTTTTGTCCATGAATTTATGAGTTTTGAACAGCGGTATACTACTGTTGCCTTTATGTACCCTTGTAAAAACAAATAAATGAATTGAAACGTACGCTCTCATTAGACAAATGTCCCCTCGATATGCACTGTTTAATATTCGGACAATCTTCAAATCTTCGTCTTTATTTTTATCTTTTTGCACCTGAAAAAAAATAAAATTGGAATAAAATTAATCGATCCTCGACGACTGTTTTTATAAATTTTGAATTTTTGAGCAGCTATCGAGCATTCCTTTCTTTGGAGTATTTATTCGTATAATGACAAACACATTGACGAAAGTCATGTAAAATAATTGGAAAGGCTTTATATATTCTCTTCGAACATCAACCTGACACAGTCATTTACAGAATGTATCTTCTTTGTTGTAAGATGTAAATGTACCCATCGTTGTATTTGATATGTAGTGAGTTGTTTCATTGCTAATGATGCGCATACATACGTAGATCTCAATAACACATTCAAATAGAGGCCATAAATGAAGAAAACAACTGTTATAAGTAGTATAACCTGAGTGAAAATGTTTTCTGAATAATCTTGAAATAGTTCAGATGAAAAATAAGTCGTTTAAATCATAATATTTCTGGGTATCAAAGACCCTTTGAGCAGCCCAAAATTAATTAATTGCAAACACATCTTAACACAATTTCAAGCATGTCGAACATTGCTACAAATCTAAGTATTTTTGTTTATCACACTCAATAAAGCCTTATTTTCTATTTCATTTTCTATTTGGGGTAATTTCTAATTACAAATGATACCGGTTGGATAGTTGTCAAAGGTACAAGGATTATAATTAAATACGCCAGACGCGCGTTTTGTCTACATAAGACTCATCAGTGACGCTCAGATCAAAACAGTTGTTCGGGTTGTTGTCTCTTTGACACATTCCCCATTTCCATTCTCAATTTTAGTTAAAAAAAGCAAACAAATACAAAAATTGAAGAGCATGGATGACCCAAAATTCCAAAACGTTGTGCCAAATTTCTCATTGAACTATAGCATATGAATAGCAAAAGTGTTAGCACTCGGAATTGTAAAAAAATCCCATCTAGTTTAATCGGAACTTAGTTGCAATCTATTCAATATAATGGTTATTTTTTTAGCCCTTAATTTTTTCTGAAGAATAAACACACAAATAAGTCACAAAGTCACACTCTTACAGATAGCAATTGTATGCACCCAAAAGGTATACAAAAAGGATATAATAGTACATAATTGTTTTTTTTTGTTAAATGATTAGATGTAGATATTTATCTTCTCAATATTTTAGAGGCATGCAAGACTTTGATACTATCTGTTTCTATTTTGCGTTCAAAATATTTTAACAACAACTTGAGGTTATGGTAATGACATAAGCGAATCCAGTTTGATTTGCACAAGATGCGCATTACGGCAATTAAGGTTTCTTCCGTTATGATCGAAGTAAATTTGTGAAAATCCAAAGCCAATTAAAAAGATGAAGAGCTATAAACCAAAAAGAAAAGCCGAAGCCGGGCAATTAATCCGAGCTTTGCATGAGGGAGATCATTTCTAAATATATAACGCATAATGTTCATTTTCATGTCATTAGCTACTGGGCTAATGCTAATCTCGGGGACTTTTAGTTCACCAACAGAGGCTTTGACCTTGTGATAGTAATAACATAAACAGTACCATTTGTTTTGCATCATACGTGCATTTCGATAATCAAAGTCTCTTCACTGATGCGCGAGTTCAAAATATTTGAAAATCAAAAGCTTATTTGAATGACGAAAGTCTATCAACCAAAAAGGACCAAAAGATAAATCAAATCTGAGCCTGATTTCGAGCATTGTAGGGGAAAACACATTATTTAATTTCAAATAATTACAAAATGGAAATTTCATAAACACATAATCCGTATTTTCATGCCAGTACTTTTACTCTTTTGCTTTTCTTAAAATCCATAGAATGTTTAGATAATTTGTCAAAATGCATTTTTTAATGGTTGTTTAAAAAAAAAAAGATAAGTCACAGTACAGCTGGTTGTGCAAAATTGTCAGATTATTGATTATGCATGGCAAACCCAACTTTTATACAAATAAACTACACCAAAGACTTATAAATTAAATATAATGAAAGATGCTTTCATATACGAAAAAGTAAAAATGGCTCGTTTTCTTGCTATATTATATATAAATATACTAAATAAATAAATGATTTGGAAAAAACATTGAAGGTATAAAAAGTCATGAGAATTCCGAATGCAATTGGGTAATATCCGGGCACTCTGGTTCTAAACCTTGGTTCCATCTGGGTTTTCTGGTTCTGAACCTTGGTTCTATGGTTCGAAACCATGGTAACTGGTTCAACATCCGGGTTGTTTGGTTAAGGCAACCCGACTTCTTGGTTCTATTCAAGATCATTCTTATGTTCCCGTTGAACATAACAGAAGATAACCGCAAGTCTCCGAATAAAAAGGTAAATTAGGTCAAAGACGCTAAAAATTATTTTATAACATTAAACATTTTAGCAGCGACGGTAAAGGAAGCTATAAGGTATTTATCTTCTCATTTTAATTATTTTGGTAAGGAAACTAGATAAAAATAAAGCATCGTATAAATTTTTAAAACAAACCGAAGTATACAGTTCATCGAACATCCTTTCATTTAATTCAGTCGTTTTGTTTTCTTTTTTTTTTCCTTTACTCATCCCTTATTTACGTAAATATGTCTAGACAGTGGCGGATCCAGAACTTGTCCTAATGGGGGCCCTCTACAATCATACTTTAATGATTCCCTATAAAATCAACCTATTTTTTCCCACGAAAGGGGGGGGGGGCGCCCCCTGGATCTGCCTATGCTAGCAGTTTTAAAACCACCCAATTAGGCATGTGTCTATATGGCTAACGATATGTGCATCTAGCCACTTGACCAGTTGACGACTTCCATATATATTTGATTGCACATTTATTATCAAGTTCGACTGAATTTTATTTAATGACTTTTTAATAATGTCAGATTTGAAAGAAATACATGTGAAGTATATGTAAAATCTTTTTTTTCAAAACAGAATGTTAAAAGACATATAAAGCAAAGTGATCATCAATAAGTTGGTTACCTTTTATTAGTTGGAGAAAAAAGTTATAAAAATTTGATACTCATTTAGTCATTGTGAAGGCCATGCATATAATCCTTCGGCCAAAAATAAAGAAATCAAAATTTAGATTGAATATTTTTATAATAAAATTATTTGTACATGTGTTAATGACAGTGCTAGTGGGATGTGTATCACCAGCACAATAGTAAGAACTTTTTTGTTGGCGCCATGATTTAGGGGCATAAAGAGTTAAACTAGTCCGTCTATCCTGAACGTCCCATGAAAACGGGTTCCGCTCTCCTAACTTTAGTTTGCCTCAACCAAATACTACAAAATGTATGCACAATACATAAAAGAAGCTGGTGCATGAGTGCCAATGAGAACTCTCCACAAGAGACTAGATGACACAGAAATTAACAATTATACAATGTAGCCTAGGTCATCACACGGTCTTCAACAATGAGCAAGGTTCATATCGCAAAGTCAGCTATTAAAGGCACCGACATGACAATGTAAAACAATTCAAAAGAGAAAACAAACGGTAAAATTTATGTACAAAAAATAAACGAAAAACAAGATAGGCACGTGCATATAAAATAAGGCGGGGTTAAACATGTAAGCGGGATCCCAACCTCAACACAAAATTAAATTTGAAATTTTTAAGTGTCACTTTTACCATTCAAGACTTTTTATGTCCCTTTAAAAACATAAGAAGTGCTGACTCTTTCGTTTCCTTTCTCTTAAATAAGTCTGACTCAATCAAATGTTATAGGAACCTTATACGCGATTCACATTACCCCATAACACAGATCTATTAAGTTAGATATTGGGTCCCGATGGCGTCACTGTTCGTGCGTTTTTAGATGTAAAAAGTTGTGGTACGAGTACCAATGATACAAATGTAAACACGGAGCCTTGAGATAGGACAACTGCTGAATCTATATTGTTTCCGTTCTTTATCTTTAATAGAATCTCTATGCCTCAACCAAATCTTTTGAAACTTATTCACAATGCTTATGGTCACAAAACGGTGAAAATTACGCGAATCCTGCATCTATATGTGGAAGTTCACTCATTTTTTCACAAGCAGGGGCATCTGTGGTTAATAGACATATTCTACATTTATTTCAGTAACCAGCTTATTTACTTCCATTGAATTCTGCTTTAAATAGGCATTTTTTTTCAGGATCTCGGTGCAGTTTGGTAACAGCCAGTGATATTTCAAGTTAAATGTGACCAATTTAACAAAGTGTTTCACTATATTGAGCTCTCTGTCTAAGTGTACTTTAAAGGTTCTTAGCATTGAGTTCAGTTTATTGATATGTGTATATCGTCTGGTTGAATTTTTATGATGTAAAAGCAGACTATCCATATCTACATGTCCATGAAATGAAATTTAAGGGAAAATGATTGAAACATTTTGCATTATCTATCACAACTGGCAGCAACCGATGCTACTGAAGCAGTAAATTTTCTTACTCGATATTCACGGAAATTAAAGTATTTAGTTTCATCTGAACCAAACATTCTTGAAAATTGAGAATGGAAATGTGGAATGTGTAAAAGAGACAGTAACCATGTCAAAAGAGCAGAAAGCAGCCAAAGGCCACTAATGGGTCCTCATAGCTGACTATACGGTATGGGCTTCGCTCATTGTTGGTGATCTAAAGTTGTTAATGTCTGTGTCATGTTGGTCTTTTGTGGATAGTTGTCTTATTGGCAATCATTCCACATCATCTTCTTTTTTATATAATAACAAAGCCAGAAAATCTGTCGCCCAGAGGCGGGCTTCAGATGGCCCTTAACAAAATGTGTACCAGTTCAAACTACAAATAATAATAAAATAAACTTACAATTAAAAACATACAAGACTAACAAAAACCAGAGACTCCTGACTTGCCGTCAAGGTAATCATACCAAGAGACACATCCAATATGAAAAGGTCAAAATTCAAAAAGTCATAGTCTGGTCAAGAGATCCTTGTAAAAAAAAAACACAAAGCGAATTTTGAGAAAAGGGTCATCGTGGTACACGAAACTAATAATATATCTATATATCTTAGAAGATGTGGTACGAGTGCCAATCATACAGTTAATTCTCCATTAAATTCAGACAAATTATACAAGTTTAACATTGAGGGCAAAGGTCAAGCTCACATGAAGTTTCTCGTGCCAATAGACTCATCATCTTATGACATTTCGTCTACATGCCACATATTCAGAAGCAAGGTCAATTGAAAATTATATTTTGAGGTCAAGGTAGTATACCTTGGAACACACTGCAACATGATGACACATCCAACGTGCATACATGTAGGTCAGGTGTCAAAAAGTCAAAGTCTGATCAAACGATCAATGTAAAAAATACACACGGCAGTCTTGCACGAAAGCTCATCATGGTACACGTAACAATGTCTTATGTCATGATGCACTACAAATGCAAAATATAGAAAACCTAGGGCAGAAACAGAAACACAAGACATAAAACTAAACTCAATTGAATGGTACTTGTAGGTCACTACAGTTGCCTTCAACAAAGAATATAAACTCTCGCAACAATGTAAAGTTAAACTCGTCTTTCACTAAGGTTTGAGCAGGATTCTTTGCTACGATTATCTTACCACATATAATTGAGAATCTAGTCTTGCAGTTATGTCAATAAATCATAACGTTAAGATTAGACATTAAAACACTAAAAACTAGGGTTTACCATTAATTTTTTACCAAACCATATCATAGTACTATGGTAAACTTATGGAAAGTTCAAACACATGATACAGTCATGAAATTGAATAATTGGAATACTATAGTAAAACCAGAACAATACAAGACAGAGTTGTAAACAAAAGAAAATAATGATACATATCGATTTTTTAATCCAAATGTACAAATTAGGAACCGTAGTTTTCATTCAATTTATTTATCTAAAATGTACGATTGGGTTAAACAATGGAAATAAACACTGTATATTTATATAAACGATCAATCTTGTAATAAATTAAATAAATTCACAATATGCTATGTACTTTTTATCACTTGTTTTCAACATATCAATTTTTACAAAACTGTACTTAGACGTTACCTTATCTAAAACAGCGATTTGTCCTGACAAATGGTTTTCCATATATTCCCTAATTTTGTTTGATATTTTCTGTTTGCAAAATTGAGGCTTCAAAAGATCTTCTGCTCGTTGACCCCTACAAATTATATGTTGCACTTATTTGATATATTTAAACAGTGATCATATAAACATGCGCGAATAGTATAACCTCTGACTGAATGCGGATAATAGTTTGCTCATTGTGTAAATAAAAAAAAACAGCTATAGTCGTTAACTTGTCAATCATGAAAGATGAAATGTTATTTGACTTTTTGTAACGAGTGTAGACATATATGTATGAAAACAACGTAACTGTGATAATTAAGTTTATTGAAATCTTTCAAAGTTTGCATCATCATACCACATACTTGTAAACAAATATATGCGGTAAAAATTACAATCAGTGCCATAAAAAAAATCAAACAAAATGTACTTCAAGAGTGGCAAAACATATCAAACTGATATTCAAACTCGAAATTTAAAGAAAAATAGTCAATGCCATACCTAAAACGAAAAAGTCAAACAGAAAAAAAGTCTAGAAATAACAGAGACAAATGACTAATTAAAATGAAAATCAAGGGTTTATATCAGATACTCCAAGACCAATTGAAGATAGTCAAACCAATTTATTATAAAGTTAGTTTAGTGCTTTATGTATGTCATGTCTTTAATTTTGACAAATCCGTATTAATCAAACTGATTTTTTTTAATCCGATCAGAAATCACCTCCTTTGATCAACTTTCATTTTATTTTCATTTTAAAGGAGGTCATATATATATAAGTATTGATAACTATATTATGTGAATTGTAAGTTTCAATAACATATAAAATTCTTTTTCCAGATCTTAGCCAAGGAAACAAACTTAAAATGAAAGAAATTAAAAGACGGATGCAGAAGCATATTACATGTAAGGTGGGTTCGTACTGGGTCATGTAAGGTTCAGACAAGGTCGAGTGTGAATAAGACTAGGTTGAGTATGGTTTAGACTTGGTCGAGTATGATTTAGACTAAGTAGAAAATGGTTCAGATTTAGTCAATTAATTTGGCATTTTTGCGTTACATTTTAAGTGTGAGTGAGTTAGTGATTGAAATTGTAAATGTCAAACAATTAATATAAAATCCAGCACATAACTAAAGTGCTACTCTCGTTCCTCTATCTATATGCAGAAATGCATGTATAGTTCAGAAATCAGTTGTATTCTTAAGGTAGCCACATGTTGTAAGGTTTGGTTATTTGGAGAAGTTTTTTAAATGGTTCTATAAAATGAAGATTCAGAAATAAGAGAACTAATTTGCCATCTTGAAGTGATGAAAATAAGTTCATAAAAATATGTTTTAACAAATGCAGATTCTTGTAAGGTCGTACATGTATTACATGAAGATTTAAAACAGAAATCCATAACAAAACAAATACTTAATCTTTTGTCTTTATTAATTTTATTGATATTTTTGGTATTCAAACTACAGAGCATCCACACATTTTTACAATACATAAGTGAATGACATGCCATGTATGGCACTGTCATACTAGAGGGATGAAAGATACCTGAGGAACAGTCAAACTTAGAAATCGAAAATAAACTGACAACGCCATGGCTAAAAATGAAGAAAGACAAACAGACAAATAATAGAACACATGACACAACATAAAAAACTAAAGAATAAGCAACACGAACCCAAACAAAAACTAGAGGTGATCTCAGGTACTCTAGACGGGTAATCAGATCCTGCTCCACATGTGGCATCCGTCCTGTTGCTCATGTGATAACAAATCCGGTAAATTCGGTAGGTCACATTCATGAAAAGGCAGGGGACTATGTAAATAATACATAGTTAAAATTTACAAATTACTGGTATGAATACTCAGTATACGATACGTCTTAAGAATACTTTAGAATACGTTATGAAAATAAATTTAGTTAAATGATTTCCATAAATCCCCCCATCTGCTGACAAATGACACGTGTTTTTTCTTTAGACAGATATAAATATTCGAATTTTCAAAAATATTTTTACTCCAAGAACTCAATACCACAAGTTAGAATATTCTCTCCGAAATTGTTTTATTTGTGTACATTCATAAAATTCATTCTCTATGATTTCAATATTTTTACAACTGGCACATGCATTATTTAAGGAAAGTTTATATGTTTCAAGAAGATAATTATGTGAGACTATTCTGTGAATTTATACTGCTTCATATCTTGACAAAAGAAACATTTTTTAAATGCATACCTCCATCTGATAAATGGCGAAACCTTGCACTCGTCAATTAAAAAGTATATAACCTTTTCTTGATTCCTTTCAACTGCTGCATGCAATGCAGTTCGTCCATCGGGATCTGATAAGTTCATATCTGTTCCAGAATCATGTAACCTATAAAACATAGTAAACACTGAGTGGCTGGTCCTATGACAATATTATTGAGCTGAACATCATGTTTGTGTTCAGTGTTGTTCTGTACAAGGTATTACATTCTATCTTTATTCAAGGAAGGCACATTTGTCTTTAGAAGTATATACAAAGTTCAGCTTTTAGACATTAGTTGTCACGAACTAGCACATTGAAAATGTGTTTCTCTTAACCTTCAGTTTCACAGTAAGTATTTGAACAATGACTGCCAAGTTTTAATAGCAGTATGGCGCATAATTCAATTCTGATTTGATTGACGATTTTTAATCTATCATACTAATTTTATGTTTTATTTTACCTTTCTATAACTGCAAATTCTCCATATTCAGCAGCTTTTATCATTTTTATAGCAACATCATCTTTAAAAGAACACTGCAACATTAAATAGAAATGATAAGAAGCACTCTTTCTGAATTGAAATATGTCGTTAGATATTTCTTGAAGTTTGTTGAGAAATATTTTTGAATTACATACATAAAAGCCAATATCTAGTTTGGATTAAATAAAACAAACTAAAAACAAAACAAAACGAGATGTCATTCTTGATTATAGAAAATTAATAAAGGCTCATGTAATACAAAGCCCGACTAGGGAAATAAAAAATATAAAATTGTAAACGCAAAAAAATATATTGTGAGCACACCTTTATTTTATTGTGCACACAAAATAATATAGTGTGCGCACAATCCCAATATATACTGCACATAACTTCAACATAGTAAGTGCACAACTTAAACATAATGTGCGCACAACTTAAAAATATTGCGCGCACAACTTAAACATATTGTGCACATAACTTAAATACATTGTGCACACAAAATATTATATTGTGCGCACAATTCCAATATATAGTGCGCACAACTTAAACATAATGTGCGAACAATTTAAATGTTGTGTGCGCTCAAATTCATTGAGCTTACACATGCATGGTACGGCGATTAAATTTCTTCTTTTTAAAGTGACAGAATAGACAAATAATTAAGGGTTTATTTTTAAATGGGTTAGATTACGTAGACATATTCACAATTATAGGCAAAAGATCATCCCTGTATGGTTTATCATGGACACCTGAAACAAATACTGAAGAAACTATGTTTATTTTGCCAAAAATACTACACGCCACTTTAATATATCGTTTCTTCCACTCAAGACAACATAAGGGATCTTTAAGGCTTTATGGTTATCGCTGGATGATTATCAAAAGTAGACACGCAGTTTAACTATACAAACAGAGTTTGTGCAAATTTTGATACATATTATAATCTTTGAAGCAATTAAAAAGCGAGAGAATATGGTTCGAAAGGGCCAAACTCCATTTCGATTCCTAAGAAAAAATATGGTAGAAACATTGTATACCACCATCTTGGAATGAACAATCGTATTTTAAAATCAGTCTAGTTGTTTGCACAAATGTGCAAATTTAGGACAGATTTGCAATGTTCAGATTTATTTATATTAAAAAACTCGGGTTATTTATTATATTATTCTAAAATTAGTAAGGTCGCTGAAATGCATTTTTTTTACTAAGCAAAGAAAATTAAACGTATGCTCGAAATAACAGTGCGTTTTTTTACGACACAAGCCGCAAAGAATTGATTTGTTGGGATATTATAAAAAAGAAAACTCATAGTTTTGGGTGACATATTTTCGAAATTTTAAAGAGACCCTCTTCATAAACACTTAATAAGAATCTGTTCCTGAGACAGTTTCATATGTTCATTTTAAATCAAAATGATCCTTTCTCTCTATCTAGAGGGGGAGGGTTGAAATCTCACAAAACAAAATGAGCGATACCGCATTGTTTTGCGCCTATCCTTAGTCAGGAGTCTCTGACCTTTGTGTTTTTTCTAATTTATTATTTGTATTTGTTGATGTAATTGTCTTTTGGTTTTATGAGTCTTTGTTTACTTTTTTATTTGATTGTTATTGTCTATGTTAGTTTTGTTTGTTTTTGAATTTTAGTTCATTTATAGGTTTAGGAGTTTAGTGTGACGTCCATTTTCACCCAACTACATGAACTATTACATATTTTACATTTTCGTTAAGGAGCCAGCTAAAGCTGGCCTCTGGGTGTGGCATTATCTCGCTGTGTTGAAGACCGATTGGTTACTTTAGGCTGTGTTCTGCTCTTTGTTTGGATTGTTGTCTGTTTGACACATTCTCCATATCCATTCTCAATTTTATTTGACAATATGGTTTTACTTCTATTGTAACAATTGTAGAACTACTAATTGTGCTGATGCCTTATACTTTATGTATGTAAATCAAAAGATTTGGTTTATGTTGATGGACACAAGACTGACGTGCTGCACAATTCACGACTTTGATTTTGTTATTTCCTGTTGAAAATATAAGATGGTCATTATATTAAAAAAACTTAGCCTCTCGTACATCTTTCCGTTTTTTGGTTTGACAAATGTTTTGTTCATACTAGTTTATTATGAAGTTGAAAAGTTATGAACTAAAATAAATTCTGTGGTTTCTCTGAAGATATCATTGTAAAAATAAAAAAAAAGGTTTTTAAAATTGACTCAGAACAAACTAAGTAAATGTACTCGTACACTTTCTTCATTAGAATATTGCTATTTTTGATCATGTTTAAGTACGGTTATGATCCGATAGTCACTGTTTAATATACTGTTATTGACTGCTGCAGCCCAATTGTCGACATTTTCCCTATCGCTTCTGTATGTTATAAAACCAATACAGAAAAGCATATTACAAACTTATTTGAAGTACAAGCGACATTTCCAAGTACAGCAACAATAAAAGCTGGTAGAGAAATTGTGGAATAATAATCACAGAGATGTTTGGAAGTTGATAGGGAATTTGGAATTGTGAACGATAGAAAACGAGTAATTCCATTAACGGTTGATTATGGCGGAAATGTGACAAATGACGAAACAAATGTTTTAAACAAGTGAAGTTTAACTTTGTTATAAATAATCAATTATAAAGGCCTTAATTGTAAAACTGACTTAAACGTGACAAGTTTAAATGAACCAACTTCTTAACAAGTCTAAAAAGTATTTAAAGCCTCCTGTCGAGGTCCAGAAAAATGACTGTTTGTATGATTTGCTTATTAAAGTCGATAAGCGAATGCTTCAAACTGTAAAAAAAAAATCAGATTGTTAATCAAGGAGCAGATGATGACTTTTTACCTTTGAAAGCGGAATAACTCTGATTTCCGTTCCGCACAAAATATATATTGTAACATATTCAATCAGAGTTTCAGTGCTTCACTAAATCAAACTTATATTTGAACAAAATGAATTTAAAAGTGTTCTAAGCTGTAATGAACATATGCACTCGCTTTACTCAATATTAAGTCACCAAACAAAATCTAGAAACTCTTCTTTCCGTCATTTTTCGTTGACACGTGCGTTTGGCCCTGTTGAACCCTATTTTTGAAGTACAAAAGTGTACGTAGGAAAGATTTAACCCCAATGCAATCAATGTTTAAAGGCTTGATATATACATTCAAGGTTAATGGTTTACACTCGTAATTTCTGGGACATTTTGTAGCTTGCTGTTCGGCGTGATCCAAAGCTCTGTGTTGAAGGCCATACCCTGACCTTCAATGGTTTACTTTTTTAAAATGTAACTTGGATGGAGAGTTTTCTCATTGGCATTCATACCACATCTTCCTATATTTATGTGTATTACTAGTGTTTTAATAACAACACAACACCGTGATTTAAAGTCCAGGTTAGTATAAAAAAGGATTGCATTTTTATCGCCTACATTTTTTCTTTGATAATTAATAATTTAAAATACATATTTACTCTTAAAACTGTGGCGTGATTTTATGAAATAAACAATTAAGCATTTCCCTCTTTAAAAACGATATGGTGTTGAAAGCACCAGAAGAGAACAGTTTGCAAAGATTGATCAATGTGGTGACATATTTGTGTTCAATGTCGAACTTATTTATCAACACAAATAAGACTAAGATAGTTCGGTATTTTTGTGTTTTTACTTTTTACTACGACCATATGCAGTGATGACGATTACTTGTGTCGGGGCTCTGATGACATTATCGGTTACAGTGATAGTTACAAGCACTTTGAGGTGTATTGTTGAACATTTGATTTTGATGAAAAACGAAAAACAACTGGCTTGGCGGCTAGTCGGGAGTGTGGAATGTCATTAGCATACAAAAACGGACGGGAGGGATAACTCATTTGAGTATATATACCAAACCGTCCTTATTTTTAGTTGAACCTGTATTGATGTATGGAAGAGGTATTTGTTATAATATCAAGAGAAAAATTCTGACGAACATTTTGATTTTGATATTCAAGATACTAATATTAAACCCTCTACGTTGTATTTGGTGAACAGAAACGGTCTTCTTTTTTGGCGAACCAAAGACGTGAGTTGAGAAAGGAAATTTGGAATGTGTCAAAGCGACAACAACCCGACCATAGAGCAGACAACAGCCAAAGGCTACAAATGGATCTTCAATGTAGCGAGAAACTTCCGCACCCGTAGGTGTCCTTCAGCTGGCCCCTTAAAAATATGTATACTAGTCCAATGATAATGGACGTCGTACTAAACCAAACATAGATATACACAAGAAACTAAAATTAAAAATAATTCAAGACTAACAAAGGACAGAGGCTCACGACTAGGGACAGGTGCAAACTTGCGGCGGGGTTAAACATGTTTATGAGATCTCCCCCTCCCCCTATACCTCTAGCAAATGTTGATATTTAAACGCATAACAATACGCACATTAAAATTCAGTTCAAGTGAAGTCCGAGTTCAAACACCTTTTAACAAAATTAAATAAATATTGAAAAATGGTCCTTGGGGATTGCTATCTTCATTTAACATATACATCTAGAAAATCGCTTTATAATAATGAATATTTATTTCGGTTCTCTTCACCCGAACATTACTAGATTTTAAATATTCTATTTTCCATTTGTTACATGTGTTCATGTAAAGCGGAACGTGAAGATATAAGGACAATGCTATTTTATTTCTTATTTTATTTTTAAGAATCGAATGCATGACGTCTGTCTAATTTTAACTGCAGAACTTATATTTGTTGATGTGAGAAGTTCAAAGTTGGTTGCATCATGTTACAAAGTTGGTTGCATCATGTTGCAAAGACACAAAAAACTTGTGTTTACTGTACAGAAAATCAATAAATATTGTAAATGAAATCAAAACTTACCTTATATTTCTTTAAACCTTTATGTGTTTGTATAAGTTGAAGAAGTGTTTCGAAACTTTTTCTAGCTACATTGTTATCATTATGTTTCATGTGCCATACTGCGTCCTCGGCAGGTGTATGACCTTGGCACCTACAACATTTAAGACCAGAGAAATCCGACATAATTATCTTCATACGCTATCCGAAATGTATTTACTTTTTTTTTCTTTTTTCTCTCAGGGGTGATCCCATGTGCTCCAGAATGGTAAGCAGATCCTACTCTACCTTTGTCATCCGTCGAGTTGTTCATGTTATTACAAACCCGGTAAATAATATAATTCGTGGTGAAAAGGAAAGTGGATTTTAGTTATGACAAAAGGAACATCAAATATCATCTGTGAAACTTTGTTTTAGCTTTTTTTTTCTTTTTTTTTTACTATTTTGATATGAGCGTCACTGATGAGTCGTATGTAGTTTGAAGTGTTGCATCATTTGATTTTGCCTCTTGATAAGGTTATTTCCGTGTTGATCTTTTTTTGGCGTATCAAATTATAAGCCTTTTACTTCAGATAACTATTCGACAATGCATACTAATTTGTAGATTCTGAATATCATTTTTGTAACTTTGGTTATTTGTAAACAATCTTCGTGTGTATTTATTTGTGCTTTTTTTATTCTCATGAAATCAAATCACAATTATAATTTCGTTTATTATCAAATGATTGCAGTAAATCGAAAAAAAAATGTGTGCTACTCAACATCGTTGTTAATCGAGAACTACAACAAAAGTACAAGTACTATCGAGTCATTGTTTCGTTGATCTTTAATTGATTTACATAATTGTCACCTGTTGATTTAATTCTAGTTTATTTATTTAACGGATTCACAGGGTTGTAAACAGATGTAATGTCAAGTTTACATGTAAAAGTGAACAGAAAGGTTGGATTTAGATTCGCGTGTTTTGATTTTCGCGATAATAAACCGACCGCAAAATTCGTGAAAATTAATATACCGCGAAAATAAGTACAATTACAGTATTCAGTAAGAAAGAACAGTGTAGATGTTTTATTTAAATTCTTCAACAAATCAAATATATAAATTACCGGTCTTTTCTTTCGAGAAAGCTAGCATTGTTTTTTAAAAGGTACTCTACTGCTTTATGATGTCCTCCACTTGCAGCTAAATGGAAAGCACTTCTTGTATCGTAATCTGTATCATTTATATCAATGTATTTTTGGTTATATATTCTACAATCAATAACAGAATAATAATCAGAAACAAGTAATATATAAATTGCGAACTAAAAACGTTGTTTACATATATCACTGTTATAAGGTACGACAATGCATACTGTAACAACTATCAAAAAAGCAAAGACTAAGTACATATAAGCATAAACATAAAAGAGGAATGACATATACCAAAGGGTCAGTAAATGCTACATTCACAAGACATCATTCCTCAAACTATGTCCATTTAATATTTTTATCCTCTTGAGAAAACAAATATATATTTTATTGCATGATAAATGGCAAAGGTACCAGACAGACATTCAAACTCAAAAGTCAAAATAAACTGACTACGCCATGGCTAAACAAGAAAAATGTTTGACAAACAAACCATAGTTCACAAAACATAATGTGGACAAGTTCATTTATATACATATTATCTGTTTGATATTATTTCCAACTTTGTACTTAGTTTATATCTATTTTACCCTATACTATAATGATCTTACTATAGTGAACATATTTTGTATTATATGGTTCAATGAATCCACAATACTCTATTTAGGCTCTTTGATATTTACTCACCACTGGCTATTGGACAAACTACCTTACTTAATAGTTGTTTTATCTGGTTCTATCTAGTTTAACAGTTCACCTTTTGACTATATATATTGTACTTGTTTACTATATTGCCAATGCAGAATTAGAAACACCAGAAACAACATTAAGAGCGGTAGCCAGCATTATAAGGTATTTACATTTAAGGGTTTTTAAAATTAGTTTATGGTTAAATGTTTTTGACTTAAATATTTAATTTTTCATTTACATTGCTAATTTTATTTCAAACTTTAAATTTTCTTATTTACCTGTAATTAACTTTCAATATTATATAGTATTTTATATAGTAGTATGGTCAACTTACTTTAGTGAACAGTTTTCATTAGTATGATTAACAAATTGTTTACATTCAGAGTTGTCATTTAACTGAGTTTTGCATTATTGTTTATTTGCAATTGTATAATTGAACATAATATTCATTATTTGCTACAAAATGATATATTCATATGCATTTATATGTAAAGTTGTATTTATTTGTCATTATCTGTATATTTCAGATCTGTCGTTGCCTTCTATTCTATATTATATTAAAATATATGAACGTTCTGCGTTCAATTTATCTGAGCCTTATTTCACCTGGTCACAAGAAATAGAAAGATAAGACTAAACATAACTATTATTTCACCTAGAATTACGACGCAGTAAAGCTTAAAAGATGTTGAATATGGTTTTTTTTTGTTTTTGTTTTTTTTGGACATTACCGATTTAAATCTCAAGAATGAATACCCTGCATCCTTTGATTCTTCTAATTAGCTAATTTCTGCATGAATTGATTGAACACAATTACCTTTTGATGTGTAACATGTCGCCTTTAGAAGCTGCATTTAGTAATTTATAAATCTGTAACTCGTATTGCTCGTCGTACACCTTTGGAGGCTAAAAAATGCATATGAAAAATGAAAAAGAGCAAATATCTCAGACTCAGTATTAGGGTTTCAATCTAAATATTTGTATGCCACTGCATAGGTAATCATCAAAAAGTGATAACTTCAGAAAAAGAGAAAACACAAACTATTTTAAAAATTAAATAAAAGAACAAAAAATGAAAAATAATATTAATAAGTTAGATCAAAGAAATAAGAAAATAAAACTAATACCTATTTTAATGCTTGATAAATAGAGCTAGTCAGAATTCTCTTGATTCAGAACTATCAGGATCTGTACTTTTGTAGAACGGTCCAAATGAGTTCTAGGGTACAACTGTCTAAAATTGTAAGGGTAAAAGTAATAGATTTGGGTTTTTCAGACCAAGACACTTAGATCCAACGAGCAGTTGTATTGGCAGTTACTGACAGATTTTGAAAGAAGAAAGAACAGATTTGTACTGTAGAACATTAAACAATAACTAGAAATACCTTAACTAATTGATGCGTGGAAAAAATATACACCACATAGACAGTACCTACAAACAAATATTTTATCATTAGTACATTCTATTATTTAAAAGCGATCGATACAGCAATTACTAAGTAAATTGAGCTGTATCGGCGTGAGCTGAGCTGTGTACTTTATATCAACATTACATGTTACTACAATATGTACTAAATAAACTCATCATAGATACCAGGACTAAATTTAGTATATACGCCAGACCTGCGTTTCGTCTGCTAAAGACTCATCAGTGACACTCGAATCCAAAAAAAAGTTTAAAATGCCAAATAAAGTACGAAGTTGAAGAGCATTCAGAACCAAAATTCCTAAAAAAAATCCAAATACAGCTAAGTTAATCTATGCCTGAGGTAGAAAAGACTTAGTATTTCAAACAATTAAAAAATTTGTGAACAGTAGATTTATAAATATAACCATATCAATGACAATTCATGTCAGCACAAAAAGTGTTGACTACTGGGTTTGTGATACTAGTGTATATAAACAGATAATAATGTAGTTTTCTATGTTGTGTCTTGTGTAATATTATTGGCTTATTTGGCTATGTCTTTTTTAGCCATAGCGTTGCTAGTTTCTTTTCGATCAATGAGTTTGGCTTTCCATCTGGTATCTTTCGCCACAATTGTAATTAATAATGAATCACTGAAACAATTTCAATGCGTACACATATACACATTTATCTCAAAAGATTGTTAATGAAAAAGAATGAACGTACAAAATGTACCCATGAAAATTTAGCTGACAAAATCTTCTTCCAATTTGATAGAAATAAACTTTGGAGTGTATGCAACTTACCCAATACTACACAACCCACTAATAAAGATTCTCCAACTGCTACAGTCTTCATATCATGTTCCACAAGTATGACGGCAATAACTGCAAAACAGAATAGGTTATTCCATATACAAATTTAATAGATCATTTACTTTTATTCCTAATTTTGATGTGCTTTGGTACTTGGATTTTTAGTAGCCATACATATACAATCATCTAAAGGAGATGCATATATTAATAATACAAAGTATTATACTGATTTTAGGTGTACTACCAATACATCATGGTATGTCACATCCGGTTGTATACGAAAGTAGGTCTAACAAAATATTCCCTTGAATTTGACCGTTGTAGGTTGTTAATCCTACATGTTATTGCAGTAAAACTACTTCTGTGTCAACAACATATGTCTTGGGTATTTCTAAAGACCATTATTTTTTTTTGTGATTCCTATAGAAAATTTTGTAATCTTGAGGTTACATGGTGACTAAACCTTATAAATTTGATTGGTTAACTTCCAATGATGGTTATTTTCTTATATTCAATGACATGTTATGTGAAATTTTTTCTATAGAACTGGACAGGATAAAACTTTACTCATGGCAAGTATTTCTTTATTTGAAAGAAAGATAAATTCTATTTTTAAATCCAAAACAGACTTAAATAAATACATGTAAGACCAAAATGAAAGAAAGTATATACATTTGACTAAAGCAATGATCAAATATTAATGCAACTGCTTCATAAGTACATGTCATATAAACTGACTGTTTTTGAACAAATCTAAGTAAAAACGTTGACTGTTTGTTAAAACAGTATAATTCTTTGATTCAATCGATATTTCGACGTGTTAGTATTTCTATATATATTTGCAGACTACATTACATGTTTCTATGAATTTTGTTTGTGCTGTACAACAATAATGTTTGAATAGAAGAATTCAGCGGCTGTAAATGACTGTTATTATTCTGTCTGATACATGTGCAAAGAAGTTTTGGAATGAACGAAAACAAGATAGAAAAAACTAACATTAACACACAACAACGCACTCAAATGACACAACATTGGTTAAAGAAAAACAAAAATGTCTACTAACGCACCACAGCTTTTTATGTTGAAAACTAATTTGATCTAAAACTAATAAACCTGATAGATTAAGATGAACATCGAAGTTAACCAAAAATTAGTACAAAGTTTATGGACGTCTTCTTGTCTTAACAATAAATGAAATCTATATGACTTCATACTGTTGTTTTTCATTACTGATTAATGCGGGGTTTACACATTGCCGATTATTGGTCCCGTTTGAGATCAGACAGCGATACGAAACGAAAAGTGAAAAAGTCGGATTACTATCCTCAATTATCTGGAATGTCCTATCATTGTCTGATCGCAGTCGTTTAATTTCGTAACAGACTTCTACGGGTCGGGAAGGGTCCGAATAGTTCGACGAAGCATCCCGACAGTTAGGTAGATTTGGGGCGAAGTCGTTATATACTCGGTTGAATTCTACCTGGCGAAATATACAAGTTGGATTAGAAGCCGCTTGAAAACGGGATTGTGGGGATAAATTCGCTTGGAAACGGTTGACTATCGACGCTTCCTGAACAATATCTGATTGTTGTCGTGATTAAATTATTTGTTTTACAAATTTTAATCAAAGTTTGAATTTTCATCCACGATTCACAGGATTTATCAGACTTTAAACAAATTTTAATGGGGAATGGTCCTGTCAAGGACGGCAGTATAAATCGTGAATGTGTGACCCCAGCTTAAAGCAAATAAAAGAGTTTAACCTGAAACTAGGAATATGTTTGTATCAGAAAACTACTTTAAAGATCCGTATAAATATGTCAAATTTTGAAAAGAAAATCTAAAGTTGATCTAAAACTACAGTAATTATTGTAGCATAGTTCTCAGTGAAAAATCGTCTATAAGTGTGTTTTGACTACTCGAATCTTTACTGTCATACATGTATGTATCATTTTTTTGATTTATGTAAGTTAGGGCGTGCCCATGTGATCTTAAATGACGACTTACGGGGAGGTCGGGCTTGCATGTGTAGTCGCTACGATGACCATTCATGCGTTTGTTGAATGGCTGTCCTGTCTTGCCAACATACTGCATGCCACATCGACACTGAAGAATGTATACAACATTCTGGGTTTTGCAAGTTACATTACAAAATAGTGTGTACACAGACCCAGTGGAGTGGCAAGTATATGTTTGAGTATTCACTATTTGTTGGTAAGTCAGACATCGTTTGTTACCACACGACTTGCACCGTCCTGTAGTTGAATAGCTTTTATTAGAGGAGACGGCAGCTTTAACAAATAAGTCTTTTAGACTTGCTGGTCTCCGAAAAGCTAAGACAGGAGGATCGCGAAAGATTTCGGATAATTTTGGGTGATTGGCAATACTTTGCCAATTGGCACGGATCAAACGTGAAAGGTTTGAAAAGGCGGGATTGTATGTTAACACAAATGGAACTATTTTGCTGCGCCTCTTCTTTTTGTACTGTAACAGGTCTTTGCGGCTGTTATTGTTAGCACGCGCAAACCCCTTATCTATGTCCCATTTCTTATTTATATAGCCTCATTTTAATTATATATATATCCGTTCATCCCATATTGTCTCTTAAAATTCAAGAGTCAATCTTAAATTGAGAGTAAATTATATGGCCTTCCAAATACCGTTTCGATCCCTAACATCACTGAAGAGACATATATTGTCGAAATCTAGATCTGGTGTACTAAAGAAATATTGACACCGAATGTTTGTGGCACAACATCGAAGCCACAAGTTAACATTTTTTTTCTGTGACGTATTAAATTTATATTCAGATCCATTTTGTTACATCTTGTGATCAATTTTATGTGGCAATCGTCAATGGCAGTCATCAGGGTTTAAGAACATCAGTTGTTCGACCTGTTAGTCAAATGCGTTTTGTGTAAATATACTTTTTCACTTTTTTGGTCTTTTGGGAAATGTTGTTTGTGCAGTTTTTAGACCCTTCTACAACGAAATTTGTTTGACATGCACACGTATAAAAATTGCGGTTTTTATCCAACGCAATCATAGGTTTGAACGTAGTTTGCAATTTAGACTCGTTTATATATATATATATTTGCGAAAGCAAATTTACAGATCTAACATTGTTGGGTTGATGTTTAGACGAGTTGTATATATATATATATATGTTACAGTAAATAGGTGAAATTAGGAATTACACGTAATTACTAAACATTTCAGTAAATACCTGTAATTACTAGCCAATTTAGTAATTACATGTATTTACTAGTTGTTTCAGTGATTACTGGTAATTACTGATTTTTTTTGTCATTTTTACAGCTATTTACTAACTTGGTGTTTTTGATTTAAAATTAAAAACATAATTCAAGATACCAAATAAAAAAGTAAAGGGGTAGGGATTTTAAGGGAGCTTACTTTAGGATGTAGGAATATAAGGCACATCAAAAGTGCATACTCTTTAGTGTTTGTGAATTGAAACTGGCAAATGGTTGTTTTATAGGCCTTGAAACTCCGTAAATATATGCATGCAAGACAATGATATCAATCCAAAATTGATTTTTATTATTTTGTTAAACTAAATCTCAATCATTCACTGTGGTTTAAAACTTTAAAATAACTATCTCCAAATATCCTGGATTTCTACCAAACTTGGACAGAAACGAAATGTTTATGAATATTAGATAATATCCGAAAGTAAAGTTTGTAAAAAAAATTCCTTTTTTTCCCTATTTTACTTATAAACATGATAAATGAACTAGTTTTTCCAAGTTAACATTACATACACTCTGCAGTTAAAGTTTTTAAAACTTAAATTTTATAAACCATCCTGGATTTTTACCCGATTTTGACAGAAGCTTCTTATAATACTAGTCAAGAGGAAAATTTTAATAATTTTTCCTCATTTTTGTTGAGCCTGCGATTATCAGCAAAAGTAGACGAGACTATTTGTTCTGCAAAACCCTTACAATTTTAATAGCTTAATACATCGATAACCCATCTCCAGGACTAGGGGTTGAATTGGAGGAGTCACAAGAATACGTATTCAATGAGGTCCAAATATTCACTCGCAAGTGCACAACTCATCAACCTTGTTTCTCCGCTAATTTAAGAGAATAGAACCAGATTGGCTGCTAACAGTGAATTATAATTTCACTATATCGTTTATTTTTTTTTATATGTCGAAGCTAATGCACATTACAGTTCATTCCAGTTCTTATCCTACATAACGTTATCTTATCTGTATAAGGTAATAAGTCTAAATATTCTTCAAACTCAAGGTTTGTTTTAAAAAGTTAAAACATAATGCTTTGGGAGAATTTTCCATTTCTGATTTCCATGTCTGCTGAAATTGGTCAAAAAGTGACTCTGATTTAACCAAATATTTGAAAGTCCATATTTATTCAAGATATTTTAAATACAAATCAACCATTCAATATTTTAAGAGTACTAACTCACTTCTAGTTAGTATTACAATAACTTTTGATCATCTGACCATAGTACAACATTGTTTTAGCAGTCAGTAAATAGGTGTAAAAATTCATTTTAAAATTAGTAATTACTGGTAATAACTGTGCCGTTTCAGGAATTACTTGTATTAACTAAGTGCATCGGGAATTACCTGTAATTCCTAAATTTTAGTTATTACATGTAATTCCTAATTTCACCTATTTACTGTAACATATACAACAGAGGTATCCATCGGATCGCCATCAATGATGGTGATACATGGCTGTGTACATAATGTATATACAATTCGTCTAAACATCAACCCAACAATGTTAGATCTGTAAATTTGCTTTCGCAAATTTTTGCTTCTTCCCTCGCCGGGATTCGAACCCATGCTACTATGATATCGTGACACCAAATCGCCTGCACTACAGCCGTCCCGCTAGACCACACGACCACCTGGGCTCTCAAAAAAGAGCTCTCGGTGGGCATGTGTTACCTTTCCACGTCAGTTTTAATCTAGCGGCGTGCTACAGTACATGATATATAAGGCATGAAGATGTTATTGTTACAGATCAGCTAAATTATCTATAGTAAAGGATCCTACAAATTAATGTAAATACAGTCTCAGAAAATAATTATATTCATAAGTACGTCTGAGTCAGTGACAACCCTACAACAGAGGTATCCATCGGATCGCCATCAATGATGGTGATACATGGCTGTGTACATAATGTATATACAATTCGTCTAAACATCAACCTAACAATGTTAGATCTGTAAATTTGCTTTCGCAAATTTTTGGTTCTTCCCTCGCCGGGATTCGAACCCATGCTACTGTGATATCGTGACACCAAATAGCCTGCACTACAGCCGTCCCGCTAGACCACACGACCACCTGGGCTCTCAAAAAAAAGAGCTCTCGGTGGGCATGTGTTACCTTTCCACGTCAGTTTTAATCTAGCGGCGTGCTACAGTACATGATATATAAGGCATGAAGATGTTATTGTTACAGATCAGCTAAATTATCTATAGTAAAGGATCCTACAAATTAATGTAAGATACAGTCACAGAAAATAATTATATTCATAAGTACGTCTGAGTCAGTGACAACCCTACAACAGAGGTATCCATCGGATCGCCATCAATGATGGTGATACATGGCTGTGTGCATAATGTATATACAATTCGTCTAAACATCAACCCAACAATGTTAGATCTGTAAATTTGCTTTCGCAAATTTTTGGTTCTTCCCTCATCGGGATTCGAACCCATGCTACTGTGATATCGTGACACCAAATCGCCTGCACTGCAGCCGTCCCGCTAGACCACACGACCACCTGGGCTCTCAAAAAAAGAGCTTACGGTGGGCATGTGTTACCTTTCCACGTCAGTTTTAATCTAGCGGCGTGCTACAGTACATGATATATAAGGCATGAAGATGTTATTGTTACAGATCAGCTAAATTATCTATAGTAAAGGATCCTACAAATTAATGTAAGATACAGTCACAGAAAATAATTATATTCATAAGTACGTCTGAGTCAGTGACAAGCCTACAACAGAGGTATCCATCGGATCGCCATCAATGATGGTGATATATGGCTGTGTACATAATGTATATACAATTCGTCTAAACATCAACCCAACAATGTTAGATCTGTAAATTTGCTTTCGCAAATTTTTGGTTCTTCCCTCGCCGGGATTCGAACCCATGCTACTGTGATATCGTGACACCAAATCGCCTGCACTGCAGCCGTCCCGCTAGACCACACGACCACCTGGGCTCTAAAAAAATGAAGCTTTCAGTGGCTGTGTGTTACCTTTCCTTTAATTTTAATCTTTAAAATTGAGAATGAAAATAGGGAATGTACCAAAGAGACAACTACCCGACCATAAAAAAAAACTACAGCAGAAGGTCACCAACAGGTCTTCAATGTATCGAGAAATTCCCGCATGCGGAGGTGTCCTTCAGCTGGCCCTTAAACAAATATATACTAGTTCAGTAATAATGAACGCCATACTAATTTCCAAATTGTACACAAGAAACTACAATTACAATAATACAAGACTAACAAAGACCAGAGGCTCCTAACTTGGGACAGGGCCAGAATTCAGCGGAATTAAACATGTTTATGAGATCTCAACCCTCCCCCTATACCTCTAGCCAATGAAGAAAAGTAAACGCATAACAATACGTACATTTCAAATTTAACTCAAAAGAAGTCCGAGTCTGATGTCAGAAGATGTAACCAAAGAAAATAAACAAAATGACAATTATACATAAATAACAACAGACTACTAGCAGTTAACTGACATGCCTGCTCCAGACTTCAATTAAACTGATTGGAAAGATTATGATTTCATCATATGAATATAAGGCACAATCTTTCCCGTTAAGGGGTTTAGTATTATACCATCATAACATATATGAGAAGTACATAACCCGTGTCATTCAAACAACTGGTTTTTAAATGAATGTGTTTAGTTCCGATGCAAAGACCCTTATAAGTGAATCAATATTAACGCCAAAATATGCAATCTTTAATGACCTGACAACAGTATCGTAACTATATGTTACAATGTTTGTTTTTTATTACTGTTATGAAAATGTTGGTTATAGGTACAGTTTTGTTCTCAGTGTTCATCAAGTACGTATTTTATATGGTTGTTAAAGAATAGTTTGATTCGAGCATCACTCACGAGTCTTCTGTAGATGAAACGTGCATCTGGCCGATATAGATATAGATAGAGAGAAAAACCTATTTCACAAAACTATTAAGCGAAAAAGTACTTATAAGTCATGAGAATTTCAGTAATTTTTAAGCGTTAAATTCGTTTTTATGAAAAGTGCTCATATTATCTTTGATAAGTATATTTGCTGTAGTCTTGATACTTTCACGTACGTTAGTTTGAATTTTTGTACGTATAAGAAATAGCTTAAAAAAATAAGAAAGCACTATTACCAGAAAAAACGAATTCCTATTATATTGTTGTCCAACTTACCAGGACAGGAAAGTAGCGCAGCAAAAAGTAACACTACCATAATCATCTTATATTTATAAGGTTCCCAAACCTCACCCCAAATTACAATAGCTGAAATATATAAATACTAGTGTAGTCTAACTGTAAAAACTGTCGGCCGAATATTTGCTGTTTCGGTCTCCTTCGTATTAGGAGAGTGCATTGTCCCTTTAGTGGACTATCATTGTCGCAGGTAAAATGTATATATCAACTGAGTAGTAATTCGCAACTGGCGTGATTCATAAGAAACCTTCGTACGGTGACCAATTTGTAAACTTTCATATCATTAGGTATATTGTAGAGAGTTGTCTCATTGGCAATCATATCAAGTCATCTTAACATTTTCATTAATACTTTATATCATTTTCGTTTTCAGTTAATAAGAAATTAGGGGGCATTGGTGACTGAGTGATCTTAGTAGTCCATCTTCTTTTTCGCTTATCAGTCAACACTGAGTAAGTCCAAACCCAGTACTGAGTATGTTTAATCGACTCCAATCCTAATTGAGTAGGATTTCCTGATTTCTATCGAGGGTCGGTTGTTTAATCTGGCACTCCGGCGTCTTCCTCCACCTTTGAACCGCCATTACATAGCATAATAGAGTTGTAAGTGAAGTTAAACACAAATTAATACATCAATTAAACAATTAAGAAACCAATGTTTCAACTCCCTCAGCCAAAGATAACCCAAAATGAATCGTTCCTTTATTGTAGGTCCGTTTCCGTCATATATATTTTCTAATGCACCAGTCGCTTTTCAAAAAATTGCTGTGAAAATTCAAGATCCCTGGACGAATGGAATTTATTTAGAGTTGTTTTTAATTATCTAATCGGAATACACAACCCAATCTCTTTAGAGGCAATGTCAGAGAGCACCAGGCAGGACTGTTCAACAAAAAAAAAATAATTTGGTCAAACATATATGTGTTGATGGATGAGAAAATTCCTAAAACAAGTTCTAATAAATCCAACAGACGTTATTAGCATACGAAACCCTACTGGAATGACACTCTTAAAGACTTATGGAATGATATGCGCATGCGTGAAAAGGATTTTCTAGCGTGTACAGGGAATCGACACAGAAAAACGGCTATTCGAAAAGAATTTATACACGCAAGGGATAAATTCGACAACATTTTGAGAAAATTAGAACGCGAATACAGACGATTAAAAGCTGTTGATATAGAAACAATGTCAACAAAAAATCAAAGTGAGTTCTGGGAGAAAATTAAAAAACTAGGTCCGACAAAAGATACCACAATACCGATGGAAATAATCAACGAAAACGGAAATCCAGTCAGAACGGAATCCGATGTCCTTAAGAAATGGCGTTTAGATTTCCAGAATCTCTACAATGGAAGCAATAGTGACGAATTCAACAAAGAACATTATGATCAGGCTATAATACACAAACAGTTACTTGAACAAAACATGGAAGACCCATTATACTCGCAAAATGGCCAAATAAATAACAACATAACTATAGAGGAAATAACAGAGATTGTAATGCACTCACGAAACCGTTCCGCATGTGGATATGACCAAATTCCTAACATTGTCTTGAAATTCCCTTTGATTATAGAAACTCTACATCATCTGTTTCAGTTCATTTTCGACACAAGTATTATACCATCTATATGGAGGAAATCAATTATTTGTCCAATTCTGAAAAATTGTAACACTGATTCGAGAGACCCTATGAACTACAGAGGAATAAGCTTGTTGCCTTGTATAAGTAAACTTTACAGTGTACTTATTAATAGAAGAATCTAGAATTATTCAGAAGATAATGACTTGTTAGCGGACGAACAAAACGGCGTTAGACGGAATCGTTCATGTAAAGACCATATGTTCACCCTCAATAGTGCCATCCGAAATAATGAGAACTTATTCGTTGCTTTTATCGACCTGAAAAAATGCTTTGATTTCATTGACAGGGAGATGATGCTGTACAAACTACTACGATATAACATTAATGGAAAGGTATACAACTCTATAAAAAACTTTTACCAGAGTTCAGAATCATGTGTTACATTTGTAGGTACCGTACATGTAGCTGTAAAATTGGCAATCATATCAAATCCCCCTTTTTTATAAGATGGATAACTTGGCCTGATTAAATGTGACATATACTTAGCTACAGTGTTAACATAACAATTGGTTTATCATGTTTATTCAATCGATTGATTTTGAACAAGATTCAAATGCATGTGCTGCAAAAAACAAAAAATAAACAAGGGCATACCACAATGATACTTATATAAAAATAAAAAAATTTTGGTGCACATATTTCTAAATAGCAAAGAAATATAAACACAATTATTTTGAAAAATACAACTTTTGACTTTATTTCCTTTTAACAGATTTGTTTTAATATACATTGATCCCATTTTCTGTTACTCTGTAATAATTTGATTTTTTTTAATCAAGTTCAACACATACACATCTTTTTTTTTAATTCATATACATGATATTAACCCTTGCTTAACATAAATGACATATATAAATATTTGCCTATAAACATTTGAAACATAATAAATATCTAAATAGTTTCAGAAGAAATTGAAATATTCTTTTAGACATCCAGTAGTATTTTAAAAGATAAAGATCCATAAACAATAAAGTTGGTAGTCTTATAATTGTCCTCTATCAAAATTGACATTTTCAACATTGATGTGTCTCATTTACTGAAAAAACTGCCGAAATATTACCAAAAGTCAAACATATACATAAAAAACTTTAAAGGTATTCAAATGTTATGTTGGTCACTTTGATGGTGCCAAACTGGTTACATTTTCATGTGTGTTTCTTTTAGCTCAGTCACCTGAAAAAAATTAAAGGAACAGTTAAGCTACAATGTATACATTTATACATCAGTTTTTTGCTTGAAAATGTTTTAAATTAATTATATTAAATAAGATGAATTTGAATATTATATATACATGTATTCAAGTACACATATTTGAAGTTTAATATTATTTTTTAGAGGATTTCACATTCAGGACTTCATATTCATTTGTAGTGGGAGATTGAAACCCTTCTTGCATATCTGGAGTATATGGTCTCATTAATTTGTGTATGTGTGTTTTCTGTGTTTTAATTTTTTCTTAAGTTAAGGTGACACGGGTCATCTAATAATTGTTTAACAGTTCAATTGTTATGCCTTCTTATTATGATTTGCATTATGTACATGTATGTACTGATGTATAATGTCTAGTATATACACTGGATTTGAGATTCAACATACTTTATCTTATATGGCACTCTATCTAAATGAAGATAAACATGTAAAAAATGTACTTTAAGAGATACTGGTACTCACTTCTGAATTTTTCATATAAATGCAGTAGGTTAATTTCAAAATCAAGTTGATCCATTTCTCTAATTAAAGGCTCCTCTACAAAATGTACATGTAAGTCAGCTGATGTATCTTTTATCTGTTTAAAGAAATAACAGCTTATCAGGTGATCAATTAATCTTTGAATTGGATTTGGAAAATTGTATTTAATATCAAATTAGTTATTTTATTATCCTAAGAACCTGTGGAAAATATATAATGATCTCTTAACATCTTACCATATTAAAACATAGAAAACTTATTCAACCTTTCAAAGTTACAAGACTTTTTTGTATGATTAATTCTATTTTTAAATGGACAGGTTAATGTACAAAATGATCTAAATGAACATTTTAGAACAGAAAGGTAAATTGTGATTTACTTATTACTTTACAAGTTTACTTGATATATTTGAGTCAAACTGACCTTATATGCTCACCATGATCATACATGTACATGTACAAATGTACAATGATGTATCTGTAAATACTAATGACAAGATATCAAACTTAGCTTTTTTTTCAGTTTTGTACTAAATGTTAAAAGTTTGAAATCCTTGTATCATGTATCAGAGGCAGATTTAGGGGGAGGGGGCTTTTTGGAAAAAAATTTGGTTGCTTATATAGGGAATCATTGAAGCATGATTGGAGCAGGCCCCCTCATAGGTCAGTCAGTAGGCCCCCACTTATGAAAATTTCTGGATCCGCCATTGTGTATATCATGTCTAGATTTTGTTTCTAAGGACATGAACATGATGAAGGACAATAAACAACAAATTTATGAAACAAAGGTATTGCCGTCCCAAATGAACCCATCTAAATAGTGGATTAACAATACAATTATCTAAGATTTGATATACAAGTTTTATTTTTTTTAAATAAATATATGCAATAACCACTTTAAAATATATGTGTCTTTTGTATGTCATAAGGTCGTGTAAAATGTACAATGTATATTTAGCAATCAAAATTACAAAAAAAAATTTATTTGACTCTCATAATTTGAAAAGCAACAATTTGCTCCTGCATTTTAACAACTTAGCTTACTGTTTACATGTATATCTGACATAAACATAACTGTAGGATTGTCTTTATAAATTGTGACTTGGATGGAGATTTGAATCATTGACACTCATACCACATCTTTTTATACATGTATCTATTCTACATGTATATACAAATGTATTCATTTGTAGTTGCTTACATGTACAGGATGTACATGTACATATTAATTATAAACATGATAAACATAATGAATAAGATGACATGGGCTGTTGTGTATATGGAGGATACATGTAGTTGTTATGGAAAGCCAACGGGGTCAAAATTCTTACTTCGTAACTTGTCAATTTGTTACTTGTAACTATGTGATTTGTCAATTTGTATATTGCTGTTTTGTAACTTGTTGATTTGTTAAATGTCGATTTGTATATATTGTCTATTTGTATATTGATGTTTTGTAACTTGTCGATTCGTTAATTGTCAATTTGTATATTGCTGTTTTGTAACTTGCCGATTTGTTAAATGTCGATTTGTATATTGTCTATTTGTATATTGATGTTTTGTAACTTGTCGATTTGTTAATTATATAAATGTCGATTTGTATATTGTCTATTTGTATATTAATGTTTTGTAACTTGTCGATTCGTAAATTGTCAATTCGTAAATTGTCAATTTGTATATTGATGTTTTGTAACTTGTCGATTCGTTAAATGTCAATGCGTGATTTGTCAATGTGTGAAATGTCATCGTTGTATTATGCTAACGATCATTATGACGACAGATGGCGCTCGGTTACTTCTTCGTTTTATAAGCCTCCTGTAAGTAGGAGCACCACCATATGGAATATATATACCTAAGTAATTTTAATCAATCAATTACAGCAAATGCGTCTAAAAGAAAGCAAAATAAAAATTGCATGTTTACAGGACCCCAGTTTTATTTTATTTACTGACGTGGACTTTCGTTCGAGAACGGAAACTATAAAAATACATCCCGACTAGTCAAGTCCCTCCTTTTATATTTATTTTTATATTCTTTTATCTTTTTATTATTTACGTAATCATAAAGTGTTTTTTTTATTCATTTATTTATTCAAACTTTTGCTCTTTAAATTTTTTATCTAACTTTATTTATCATTCTAAATTATGTCAATTACCACATGGTAAAACTATAAATTATGTAATGCCCAAAAAGCCGCAAGCCAGGGCCGACCGTGCAAGGGTTGTATAGCCAGTCAAGGTCGTTAAAAACTTCCGTTTGTTGTCAAGTCCCTCGACGTAATCGATCTCTCCTAATTGTGAGGTAATTGAAATAGTCGTTGGTCCGTGGAATATAACGACTGGACTATTAGGGTAAATACAATAAGGAGATGTGGTAATAAACCGTATAATTGACAATGAGACAACTATCCACCAAAGCGAAGTTCAAATAAAGTCGATGTAAGCAAGTATAAGCAACCTACGGCCTTCAACAATGAGAAAACGTTATACCAAATAGTCGGCTATAAAAGGCTACATCATTACTGGAAAACCCAGGTTCTAGTAATAAACGTATCTATTAATCCTAAAATGCTATTATCGGTTCATTTTATTCTGACAGGAGGGGAAGGGCTGACATATTATATATATTGATACACATGCCTACTGAATTTTTTCTGGTCAAGAATCTTAATCAAAGAGCTGAATAGCTCTGAGGGGAAAGACGGCCCTTGTTTCTATTTAATTATGTTTTTGGAAAGGGGGGTATCTTTTGAGTTTTCATATGAAGAATGAAAAAGAGAACAGCTAGAACATGTAGAAAGGTCGACAATATTGAAATCAATTGTTGTTTATGTAATTTCATTTCCTTAGTTTAGGATTCAATTTGGACCAATGGAAGAGATATGCATCTTCTAAATCTAAACATTTGATTAAAGTTGTTAGCTTATTATCTAAAACTCAACTGATTCTGTCATTTCACAACAACTATAATATTTTTTGACATCTTGATTGTGTACCACTGAACTGCAGGCTAGGGCCATTTTCCATTTTTTGTGACAGTACTCTTGGATTTTAAAGTTTTTTCTTTAGTAATTGTGGACTGAAAAATCTATTCAGTTTTAAATTTCAATTGTTAAAGTTCCGAGTTACAACTCTCATCACAGGGAAACAGGTACTAATAAAAAAAACAATATGAGTGATGTAAACTGTGTGAAGCTTGTTTCCAAATCTTAATTTTGAAATATTTGTAAATAATAAATATGTTTAAACTACAAAATGCAATTTTTTTTTAATTTTTTTTTACCATTACAATGATTATGTAGGTAAACAAAAATTTAGTTTTAATAGAAGACAACTAATCCAATGAAATGTCACATTTGAAGTGTTTAAATACATTAACTTTTATTTTAGTGGATAATTACTCATCAATTGAGGTGCTCCTGAATTGGAAGATTCTCAGAATTTTTACAGAAAAAAAGTGGTCTCACTAATTAGCGACAAGAAGAATTTTAGCGACAAGAAGCGACAAGAAGAATATTTTTTTTCTTGTCGCTAAATAGTCTTCTTGACGCTTCTTGTCGCTTTTTGACGCTTCTTGTCTCTGATTAGTGAGACCCGAAAAAAGTAATAAAATCGTTTCGTTTCCCTGTCTCATGTAACCCCACGATCTTTGTTTATTTTGAAAGTTGTTGACCTACAAATTAAAGTATTGTATGTTGATGTTTAAATCATCTACAGTAAACAATATTATGTTTAGATTTAACAAATACAAATTTGTAATTAGTGCACGATCTCTAAGAATAATTTAAATAACCAGTGAACTGGTAAAGGATATCCCTGCTTCTTCAAAGAATGACGTCACTATAAAATACAATGTAGGTTGGATATATTTAGAATATCTCGTCATAGTACTAATTTTTCCGGATTGTAAAATAAACGTAAATAGTGTAAAGGAGAGTTCAAGATACGATAATTTCGTGAGAAACAGAAGGGAAATGTGTAAAAAAGTGTTTAAAGTCAAACTATTCATTTCTGGGTCTCCTTCTCTTCAATCTAAGTAAGATTTGTTGGGGGGTTTTCCACACTATAACATGTATAAAATCAAAATGAATGATGTGAGGGAGTGTCACTCTGGTCAACACCATAGGGGATTGACGGCTTGAAGCCGTCTTTCCCCAAAAATTGCCGCTACCAGATTCCCGTTCTATGAAAATTTACAACCAAAAAGATCAAAATATTCACGAGTCCCTCGATCGCAACAGTTGCTTATTAACGCCTTGTATTCCCGATATGATCCCCACCAGGTGACACACCTCCTTATAGCCCTAGTATATGTTTGTGTAGGGGCCAGCTGAAGGACGCCTCCGGGTGCGGGAATTTCTCGCTACATTGAAGACCTGTTGGTGACCTTCTGCTGTTGTGTTATTTTATTTGGTCGGGTTGTTGTCTCTTTGACACATTCCCCATTTCCATTCTCAATTTTATATAGTATACATTAATCAAGTTACTCATTTATAAAGAAAACCATTCAGTTTGTCTTTGCAAAGTTCAAATATGATATAATAAACTGTGACATCTTTTATCTTCATTACTCAGGAGCCAAATAAATAAAGATTGTTCGTCTATTTGCTTCTTGTATTAAAACATCATTAGAGAATTGCATTTTTTTCTGAAATTTTTATGTTGAGATTATAATATTAAGGAATAATGAGTGTCAAACCATTTCTCCCATTCATGATACATTTAGTTCAAAATTTGATACCCAGGACACTATTAGTATAAATTTTCCAGCACCGTCTTATATTTCATGTATTTAGTCTTATTTTGACCCGGTAAATATTAAGTATAAATTTCCTGCCAAGTGACAGTAATATATTTGCGAAGTTGATAAGGAAGCCCGTTCGAGGACAGCGACACATCTATGATATCCCATCCCAGGTTTGGTGACCAGTACAGTAAACTCTAAATAAAAGCAGGACCCTGGTATACATGCTATATAAAACAAACAATGTATTTATCTATTTGTTTTCTTTTATATAAATGTGCTTTACATAATTGATTTAAATTACATTGGTATATATTCCATACGCTGGTGCTCCTACTTACAGGAGGCTTATACACCGTAGAAGAAACCGAGCGCCATCTGTCGTCATTAATACAACGATGACATTTCACACATTGACATTTCACACATTGACATTTAACGAATCGACAAGTTACAAAACATCAACATACAAATTGACAATTAACGAATCGACAATTGCAAGTTACAAAACATCAATATACAAATAGACAATATACAAATCGACATTTAACAAATCGACAAGTAACAAAACAGCAATATACAAATTGACAAATCACACAGTTACAAGTTACAAATTGACAAGTTAAGAAGTAAGAATTTTTACCCCGTTGGCTTTCCATAAGTTGTACATGTGATTTTCTCATTGGCAATCATCATGATCATACAAAATCTTCTTCTTTTGTAACTTTTGAGTCTGATAGTTTTTTTTTTTAATTTTATATTATTATCCTATTCAACATGTTTAAATAATGTTTGAACATGATGAATAAAATTGTATACAATTGCATTCAGCACAGATCATAAATTTGCAGATAATAATTTCACATTGTAACTAAAAATATGGGGGGGGGGGGAAGTGGGGATTTATTGAGATTATTAAAGAGGCCTCATGATTGTCAGTTGGGAAAACATTGCAATTGGTAAATGACTTCTAGTTTTCAAAATAAAGCAGCATCAAACAAATGAATGTGTCTAAAAAATTCAAACAATAATTTTATTTTAATTCAATTTAAAACAGACATTTTGAAAAGTATGTTTTGTAAAATTTATTTAATCTTCTGAATGCTTTGATCTGGGACTTCTTTATACTAGTTTAATAGTCCCAGCTTTGATTGGTGCCTTTTTGTATCAATTTATCCCAGGAGTTATTTCAAACTTCCATAATTTAAACTATTACCTGTTCCAACTGGTATAACTGTCGCAAATAATTCTTTTATGCAATATAACTATCATCTGCTTCAAAGAGATCCGCCTTTCTAGTTTTCAAGATGCCAAAAATTATGGCATTTAGATCTTTCTTTGTCTTTGGTGTCCTGTCCATAATATATCATGTACTGTTTTAAGGAAGGAGCAAACTGTATCATTTCCAGCTGAATCATCAAAACTACTCACGGATGGCTTTAAATTCCTCATATTCCACATTTCCAGCAAATAGTACAATAATTTCAAAATAATCCTCATTTCCCGTACAGAATTTGTAACTGCCTTTATTAAACCAATGTGTCTAGGAATAGATCACCCGTACATGTATGCAACAATCCCTCGATGAGGAAAATGAGTTTCCCAACATAACAAAGTTATATACTTTTGTTACATCGTATCAAAATGGTCAATTATGTATAAAAATATGCAGCAGAAGTTCATTTAACCAAACAGCTGATTACAACCTTTATCGGTTTTTAAATTGAAGAGCATCACTTTTGGTATGTCTAAACACCAAAAAGTCGCAAACAAACTGCTGTTTCCCGATAGTTTACTGCATTAGAACATTTACATATCAACAGATACCAGAGATGTTATAATAATTTCCTACTGTATTAATGGTCACCTTTTAGAAGATATATCAATTGTTATATTGTAGGCTGTTTTTGTTGAGAAATTAATACCCATATTTCCCTATATAAGCAGTCAAATTTACTGAAAAATCAAATTCATTTTTTTATACATAATAACCCAATATGACTTTTAAAAATGTCATTTCCCAACAAAACAAGGTGGATACATTACAAAAACACATTTATCTCAAAAAGGCTGTTGAACAAAATTTCCAAGTTCTGCCTGGTTTTCTCTGGCATTGCCTCTTAATATATATGTACTTGCCTTATCTCAATTTTTTTTAAAATGAATAAAACATTAACTACACTCTTCGTATGTATAATGTACACAAACAGATTTCTCGAACATTCACCAGGGTTGAAAATTAAACATGATTTTTTTTTCTTTCTGACAAAATATACTTATAATTTCATTCGTTTAAACGGGCAGTGCATTAGAGTGAAATTAATTTCTCCTGGGTTTTTCATCATATGAAGCATAGATGGCGTAATGTTTTCCCGCTTCAAAATTATTTTCGCGGTATTTTATTGCCTATGTTATCATTCAGCACGACATCGTCAATCTGAGCAGTCGAATTTTCTTGGTACGCTGCCTATCATGAATTTGACAATGAACCCAGATTCTCCATTACTTGAGGAATCTCCTGCATGGTGTTTCACAACAGGACATTTTCGACACTAGTAAACAACAATTAAAGTTTCAACAGCAGCCCTTTCGAGAACCTCATCCCGGTTGTATATGCCGTTTTCCCGTTATATTGCAACATGTCCAGCATGAGCGGAAGTCAGTCTTAAGTTTCAGGAAGGAGCCTGCTATGGTTGTGGATAACCAATATTTGAGGAATAGATGCCTATTTAACTCGAAAGCAGTCTATGGTCCAAATCAGGAATTATTTATATAAGATGAGTATTTAAATATTTATATAGTAGTCAATCGAGTGCACACTTTTCTCACACACGACTACATTGAATATGAACAAGGTCAGTCTAAAATTATCGTCAGAGATTATAGAGATATATTGATTTTTGGTATAACATTGGTTGTCATGATTTCATTACCGACAATTTAAATACCGATACCATTTTACACGCTTATAAATACTCTTTTGTTAAAAATTGTACTACACGGCTGTCCGTTTGTTTACAAAACATTATTCTGCTATTGCATACAGTGATCTTGTTTTATAAGCTATTGAAGATCTTTTTGTTTAGAGGACTTATTATTGAATGTACTGATTTAAACCATTGGTTTACTTATTCACTTGCCACCACTTGCTACCTCTGTTCTAAACAATGGTAATCAAAGTTTTAATTTTAGATATATATTGTAGGTCATGTCATTTACATCTATGGAAAACACCTTTGTGAAATTTGAAGATATCTTGGTAGATATGCAATATAATTAAACATATTTTTATTGTTTTACGTTTAACATTCAGCTTATCGCCAGATAGGCATATATACGATCTGCATTCTGATCATCTTGGTTTTTACTGAACATATGACGAGGTATATTAGTTAAGACTACTAATCCTTGGATGGAAGTTCATATATATTTTTATTCTCGTTCGCCTTTTTGGGATGAAGTTTTGCTTAATATATATTTACTGAAGTTACGTGACCACTAATTAAATTGATGTGAATGATAAGAAATTTAAATTTTATGTATATAGATTTATGGATTTGTCACCCATTCTGATATAAACGTGTGTACAGATTTTGCCACCTGAGTTAGACAAGACCTTATTGATCAAAGTGGTTGTATCCACATGGTCTCCCAGTTATACATTGACATATTTGGTTACTAAAGTATTTCATTGATACAGACAAAGCTATTATAAGCATAACCGGTTGAGAGACTCATAACTGTTTGATACCATAAAACAAGTTAAACTATCTTCAGAATATTGAGGTTAATTTTATGGGAGAACTGTAGCTTCCGTTGGTCAAATTATATCCATTTCGTATATATGTCATAGGAATGTGGCTATACTATGATTGAATCATTAGTTTTGATGTTATATCAGCCTATATGAATCTTATATTGGACTTTCAGTTCAGTAAGATTATTGCTCAAGGTATGTGTCATGAATACGATGTATACCATAGTTCTATTTGGAAGAACTTACGGCTGTTAAATATATATGGCTTCTTGGACGGATTTTATGAGAGATAAACGCATTGATGGTCTACGGATAACCAAAACTTTTTGTTATTGTTTATATAAGGGCAGTATGAAGCCTTATTTGCAGATATTGCGTATGTCATTTTTGTGACTTGTTAGAAGCACAATTAAGTCTTGTTCTTAGAGGTTGAATGGATACCTAGGGCATAGATAAAATTGCAGACTATATAAGTCGTATCATAAATACATGTACTTATGACTGCCGTTTTGCTGTACATAATTTTGAATATTTGGATTCCCTGTTTGGGTCCTCATGAAATTAATTGGTTTGTTAGTGATCATAACCTGTATTTTACTCCAGGTATTGGAATGTACATTCATGTTTATTGATGCGTTCACTATCTATTGGCAAGGTTTTAAATGGGTGGTATGTTCCCACAGTTTGCCTATTATTGAAAGTCCTTATGTATACATGCAGCAGTGTAAGGCATATTTTACTATTATTTGACCATTTGAGGAGATCGGCGTATTATTAGCCGTTTTTATATATCAAAGGAGATAGAATAATTTATCAGAAGGTATAAATGGGTGGTATGCTCCCCCAGTTTGCCTATTATTGAAAGTCCTTATGTATACATGTACAAGGCATATAGAACTATTATTTTACCTTTGTGGAGATCGGCGTTTTACTGGCCGTTTTTATGTCCCAAAGAAGATAGATTAAGTGATCAGAAGGTATAACTGGGTGGTATGTTCCCCCAGTTTGCCTATTATTGAAAGTCCTTATGTATACATGTACAAGGCATATAGAACTTTTATTTTACCTTTGTGGAGATCGGCGTTTTACTGGCCGTTTTTATGTCCCAAAGGAGATATATTTATTGATCAGGTGTTGGGTTTTCATTACCTACTAACAAAGCTATTTTTTTATTTGGTAGAGGGAATAAATCGGCTTTTGGTATATGGATTTACCATTTACGGTGTTGTCTATTAGAATGGAGTTTAGGGTGACATTAAATTAACTAGTATTAACTTGTTGATAGTTTTCATGTATTGGGGTAATTTTTATTGCATATGCTTTATTGTAATTTTTCATTTTATTGGTGTATAATGTATTGTATTGATGAACTATTTGAAAACTTGGATGGAACCACATATCAATTTAATTTTATGTTATTAATTATGTTTTTTCCAGGTGTTCAGAAACGATATTGCTTTGTCTAGTCCTGTATGTATCTGCATACTATAGTATAGAGGGGTGCACTCGATTACTGGTGTAGATTCTACAACAGATTCTCAATTAGTGAAAAATGTTTTTGAGGATGTTGAAAAGAAATTAAGCCCACAAAGCTGGAAGGAAGGGCCGATGAGTTATTACAGGATGCGTATAATAAGTTATTTTGTGTATATAATCGTTTTACACAACATACCATTGGTGCGTATATATTGGGATATCTATGTTTTAAGTGTATCAGAATTGTTGAATCTGCGTTATTATGCAATTAATTGCAAGTCAATACACATTTCAATTTGTATCGGAAAAACGGATATTTACAGAGATGGAAACTGGTTTATTATTGTTAAAAACGCACAAATTTGCGTCCAGTCCTAATTTGGAATTATATATGCATAGAGTAGCATTTAATCTGATTAAAATTTGTATTCATTCAGGAATTGTCACAAGTGAAAGAACTTTTTGTTTTTCGTTCAACAAATTAGCCTTTAAACTATACAAGGATGAGGGAATTTACTTTGATGCAATTTTCTCCATTTGTTACCGATATAAAAGCATACGGATTATATAGTTTACGATCTTGTGGTGCTATTACCGCTGCAAGGTTTGGTTTTTCAGGTAGACTTTTTAAACGTAATGGACGTTGGAAGTCGGACACTTCAAAGGATGGCTATGTGAAAGAAGATTTATCAGAACGTAGGATTGTTTCTCAGAATTTGGGAAATGAATATCTTTTTTGTTTTATTTACATTTGGACTACATAATTTTGCATACATAGTACTAAATAGCTTCCCGTTCTTTGGGTTCAGCATCGGCGTTGTCGTGCGACTATCCACTTTACAAAGTCTTTGATATGTATTAAAGCCTTTTATGGCGTTTATATGCAGAGTGTGTACATATATATACTTGGATATTTGGTACAAGTATTGGTTATACTTGAATATTTGGTACAAGTATTGATTATACTTGGATATTTGGTACAAGTATTGATTATACTTGTTTATTTGGTGCAAGTATTGGTTTTATGTCTACATTGATGGGTGGTTTATACCAGGAGAAGTATAAAATCACACTTCATTTAACGTTTTCATCTATTATGGTAATACCCTTATTAGTGAAATGTATTTGTTCAAAAAATGAAATGCAATAACGATCTTACCTATCAGCATAATTGTACAAACTACAAAACCTATCACCATGACTTTATAGAAATCAGATTTATTGAAGATTCTTTGAATTACTTCATCTGAAACAAAAATATTTAGTTAATCTGATATCGTACCAAAACAAAATATTATTTAAATTATACGTACTTAAAGATATATTGATTACTGTATGTTATATGAGTTATGTATTTTATTAATTATCACTTATTTAACTTAAATGATATAGATGAGTATTGTTATACTCTCAATTTTATCTTAGTTTTCTTGATAATAAACACGAAAATGAATTCATAGAATCGTATTAAAAAAAAAGAGAGAAAAATAATAAGAAGATTATGATTACTGGTATGTCACAAGAAGATTTTTCTGACAATGATCAATCAAAATGTCAACCGATATTTAAATTCAGCTTCAATAATAACTAACACTTTTTCCTCTTATTCCATATGATAAAGATAAAATCAGAACATTTCGAAATTTTAAAAATGTTCATGCAATTTAAAGATAAATCAAACAAACATGGCTTTAGTTGTTCTGTATGTGATTTTTGTTTACAAGTTCCGTTAATACTCATTAATTTATTGGATTATCCAGAGAAGTGATTTGCATCTTGAAGACTACTTACAGTGATATAATAAAAAAAAACTTGTCAATATGAAAGCACTGTGAATAAACAAAAACATGAAGTTAAAGTATCAGACATTAGCATGTAACATCCCATGTCCAAATAACAGAATTAATTTACATAAGTACTGTTTAAACAATTGATATATTGCATTCCGTTGTTATACAAAGGACGATGACATATCATTAACAGGTTTCTCGCTAGTTTTGTGAAAGTAGAGAAACTACTTCAATTTTAATATTTAAATCACTAGGTTATTATCAGTTTTATGCACCTACTCTACGTTGGGAGATGTTGTTTAGTGGTTGTCGTTTGTTTTGTTGCTTATATTTGATTCTCGTTTCTCAATGGTTTTCATTGAATTAGTAGAAACGAGTAGCTTTTGGTTTTTTCATAGCTTGCTTTTCAGCGTCAATGCTCCGTATTGAAGGCTGTACTTTTAAGTATAATTGCTATCATTTTATACATTGTGATATGGGTTTAGAGTATTCTCATTGTCACTCATACAACATATTCTTAATTATATTGAAATCAGTAATATTGAAAGTCTTGACTGGCAACAAAGGCCACCAAGAATTGTATCAAAAAGATGATATATGCCATTTTCCAATACAAAAGATGCTGAAATGTTCCAACTAGAAAGTAAAGGTATCAATTCGTCTATTTATGATACATCGTATGCTTTATTTATAGAGTGCATAAGTTATTCACTAAGCAAACATGCAGCGGGTTTTCACAAGTTAAGTGATATCTCAATCCTCCCCAATACATCTTTAAAATTTTCGAAAATAAATAAAGACACAGCAAATCATAAAGAAGTCCAGTTCAGACGTCAAAATATGTACAACTTGTGTACAATATTTACCATCAATTCTTGTCATGATTTGGGACTGCGAACTGGCGCTAAAATATTAATAGTAATCATATTAAATATAACCGTGTTATTTCATCAATCTTTTATTATGAATACAAGAACATATGTGATACAATGACCAATGATGTGTAGTACGGTTTTGTCATTGATCTTCGTGAACAATATATAAGTATTATATAATGTCATTAATAAGTTCGTGTTACTCTACCTTTTGTTTTTATCGTACTTAAATAAAAAATAAAAGGTGATGTTTGATTGCCAATGACAACTTGAGACTGAATGACGCGCCAATTAACAACTTCAAATGACAGTACGGTTTTGAACAATAAATAAGGCCAATACCGCTTGTCACAAAAAAGCCCCACAATGACTGTTGTTTGTCATGGCAATCTTAACTGTAGGTATTGTTGTCCGTTTTAAATTTGGTACTGTCTAATAGTATTTTTATATTTTGTCACGGAATTAGTATTCCAATTTTCATTCCCCTTATTTTTCAAAGCACAAAAACAAAACGCAATGATAATATTGCCACATTTTGGATATTAAGCTATGCATATAAGTAGCTCTACCTTTTCTCCCCAATAGCAGGACATTTTGATTCATTTTGATATGTTACTCCTACACATTCATAATCTGTAAAACAGTAGGATATAAAAAGTAAATAATTCATAACTCAATAAGAAATTTGTATTTGTTAATTTTTTTCTGCTTTATATCATTCGAATAATATAGACAAGTATTTTGACATCTTAAACATCATAACGACCTCTCGTTTATTATTTGATGCTCAGTTATACCAAATACATGACAGTTATTCGTTTATCATAACAATAACTCCGAGTTGTAAGATTTGCTTAATCACTAATTCAAATACAAGTTTATGTGTGTTCTAAAACATATATGAAGTAATACTGTTACTTTACTATTGATAGGACTTGCCTCTACCTTTTTTCTATTTCTGTACGTATGAAATGAAACATATATTTAGGTTATCAATTATCAGTATGCTTTATATTTGTGTCTAATATATACCTGGTGATAAAATAGAGCCAGTAGCACATTTACTGATGTGACAGGAACAATCTTCAGTTGATGGTATACAAAAGCAGTTGTGTTTCGGTTGTTGAATAAATTTAAAGCCTCTTGTGTAATCACAGCGGCACGCTCCATCTGAAATAAGGGTACCATTATCAAAGACAACTTGACCCTCTCCTTTACATAGCGTCTTTTTAAACAGGCAAACTCCACTAACATTAGACCATAATGGAAAAGGCTGATATCGTTCTGACGAACAATCGACATTTCTAAGACGTCCAGTTACTACATATTTTTCGCCTAAAAAAAGTAACATTTAAAGCCATAAAACTACAATCATATTAAAGTAATTTTACAACTGCTGTATATTAAAAAAAAATATGCATATTAATCAATGGTTATAACTGAGATAATCTGATGTAATCTTCTAAAACAAATGAAATTCAAACATCCTTATTTTTGAAGTGGCCTGTTGTAATCTTTGTAATTTTTGGTCTATATTGTGTGTGGTCAGTTGTTTATTGATGTCAGCTGGCTTGAACACAGCTTTAAACAAATCTTTTAACAACCACTCACATCTATATTTATATTCTATTAGGACTCTACACTCTCACAACATTGTTCGAAAGGTCAAAATTCTTGGATTTACAGTTAATCTGATCTCCCATTGATAGCAGTTTAATATGCTACTGTATATTTTGTGTCGTTCAAGAGTTATCATTTACCCTAAAAGGTTTTAACAATTGATCCTATAGAAATGTCTTTTGTATATTTGTTATGAACAATTAGTTACACATAGTGGAAGATTTTTCTTCTTCTGAGAGTTAATAGTTTTTCAGTGAGAGTATAATTAAAATTGATACAACAAAAGTACATAACTTTTATATTCCTGAGTTCGATATTTATGTTATTGTACTTTTTGATACCGGCGTATATGTTTGATTATATACAACAAAAGAAGATGTGGTATCATTGTCAATAAGACAACTCTCCACCATAAGACATAAGAAGCTATAGGCCAATATACTGCTCTTAACAATGAGCAATTCCTATACCGCATAGTCAGCTATAAAAGACACGCAATGACAGATGAAAAACTTACGGCCTTATTTATGTACAAAATTTGAATGAAAAACCAAATTATGTAACACATCAACAAACGACAGCGATTAAATTATAGGGTCCTAACTTAAAATATGCACATACATGGTTTTACAGCTACCTTATCATGAATTTTTGAATGAGGTCCAAGTGAGATATCACGCATGCTTGTCATTGCTATTTTTTAAATTGTGTATTTTCTCTTTTTTTGTGTTTTCCATTAATCTCTATAAATATATTATATGTATTGTATAGCAAATTACATAGAAAAATTAAAATGTTTAAAACAAAAAACAAGCATACATTTATGAACATATCAGATCAACTAATCAGCCTTTTCAAACCCTTACAAACTCCTATAATTATCTAATAACTTACCACGCGTTACATAATCTGGATTCTTGTCACACTGCTCAGAAAACCATAGCCTATTTGTATCATAGAGACACGTGTATTCTGATCTAAAACTGCTTGCACAATATGCTGATGCTCTTAGTGGTCTCTGAGATACATCCGGACATTTTAAATTGTATGAATAAGTCGTGGACGTCACTAGAGAGATCTGAAATATAGATAAGTATAAATTCGATTCTGTCTGAAACTGTTTTTTTAGAAATCACATGGCATAGCGATAACTACATAATACTGTTATTGTTTTAAAGAATAGATAAAGATAATATTTATTCAATCACATTACGTTTGCTATTGGCACACACACTAGTATAGTGAAGTATAATATAAACTTAAGAATGTCAAATGGGATCTTATGCTAAATAGACGAATAGAAATAGAACACACATATAATGATTGTATTTTGTAAATACCTTAGTTGAATTTAGATAAAATAAAAATTTACTTTCTTCTGACTTTCAAATAAATGGATCAAAATCAGATTTATTATGTTGTAAATTCAACACAAAATGTTAATTGACATCTTTATAGTGAATGATAGTCTTTTGGGAGGAATCTTTCACTATATATCCAAATTTAGAGTTAACATCTGATTGATAAAAATATGTTTTAATGGGTTTACTCTAAATAGTTTGCTGTTCGGCGTGATCAAATGCTCCTGTTCAAGACTTGTTCTTTGACATGCAATGAACAATTTACCGTCAATTATTAAGATACCTCAGAATTTTTTTCTGACAGTCAGAACGTGAATGGATCATATAAGCCCAAATTATGTTACAGGACTTGAAAGAAATTATGAAAATGACCTACCTACGATTTCAAGCTTTATTTTCAAACGAACATGTAATATAAGTTAACGTGTATTTCGATGGAAATAAATCCAATGCTGAGAAATATTCGTTATATACTTTTTTATAGAAAATTGTTTGCCAAAGCTAGTCTACATTCATTTTTTATCAAAACATAACGTTGTAAACTTTGAGAACGTGATTATCAATAATAATCGCTACATGTGTATCCTTTAAGAAACCTTGTCTTAGTTTTCCCATCTTGATCGATTTAAGCCTGACAACGAATTTCATAAATAACCTTCAAGTATATGTGTCGGATGCAAATATAACGATATCATAAAGTTTTATAGCCAGATTGTAACATGTCTTATGACCATTATACTCACCAACAAACTATGAAGTACATACATTGTGAGCGTTTACCACTTGTTCAAACAACACAACACATTACTTCTTCTTTAATTTGCATCTACAGATACATGTATTATACTGATAAATCGTTTTTTTTCATTCTTTTTATGATAGAATATCATACTATAATTGAAAAAAGACTTTAAAGTTCGAGAGTTTTCTTCACCATTTGGTTGTTAATATAATTAACCTTGAAGCACAGAACAATACAGTATTTATTTATATTGTTTATTATTATTTTAATGTTACTGTTATTTTTGTATGTTTTTGTTGTATATTACAAACCAGTATAATAATGGAAATACGGAACTGATAATATTATTTTATAGTTAATTCCGTTTTTTATTTAATTTCAAATGAGGTGGGTATATAAGCAATAATAGGTCACCGACTTTATAATCGTGTATGTACATTTTGTTAGTGTACTGATAAAAAATAAAACGAGGAAGCTTTTAAAAACTGGTTTATTATTTTTAACAATGTAAAACAAATACCCATTGACGTTAAAATGCTAGACATATTTATACAAAATGACACATTTTTGAAATCCCAGTTTTAAAGTCCCACACACAAAAAGTTTATTCACCAGTATAATTATACATTTTAAATTCTAAACTGATTTCTTTCTAGTATTTTATGGGCTTTTTGTCCTTCGCCTAATACTTTTAGGCTATGGTGTTGTAGGTGTTTCTTTGACTCGTGATTAAAAATGTATCAATATTATTCCGTTACTCTTCTTTTATTGTTTGCTTTAGTGTGGTTACTATGAGAACCACATATATTAATTTCCTGACAATTTTTATGTTTATTGAGGGTTCATTATCCTAATGATAAGTTACATATAGTAGATTATATTGTCCACTTCTTTCGATAGCTGCACTTTCTAACACAAACATTATAAATATTATATAGATCTACGTATAACATGTCAAAACAAACAAAAAATGAGTTATTCGACCTACACTAAGTAAATGTAACATTTTAAGGTTTTATAAATTTAACAACCATATGCTGTTTTCATTTATGCATTTTTTTATGATAAACATATATCTAAGATCGTAGTTATCCAATATAAGTTACTTACTTATTTTGTTATATATATATACTTTCCAAATATTTACGCTTATCAGTTAGCATGCTTGAATATTTGTGCATAAGAGTGTGACACCGGTTTGTAATCATGTATGTATACATTTCAATACAGGAGCCTATTGATGACAGGTAAACATTTTTAAAGGGTAATGTAAAGGTGATCACGGGCATGTTTACAAACTTTATCTGCTTTCGGTTTTATATATATTATGTACGGGTACACACTTTTCTTCATTAATTTTAGTACTGTTCAAATCAGTGACAGATCAGAAGAAAAGATTTGCCATCATACAGTAATTGGAATTTCCCTCCCGTTATAAGACTGAACTTCCCAAAATTCGTCGTTCGCACACATCTAAACAAAAACAAATAATGTGAAATCATATTGATTGTATTAACACACTACACGGACATTAGTTGAAAGGATATTAAAGGTGCAAACATTACACAGTTTGACGTTTTATATTTTTACCCATAAACAAAAATAAAATGCATTTATTTTCTTTTATTTTCTGATTAATCCTGACTAAACTTTTTAAATAGGTAACCTTTTATATACAAAGTATATACTAATATCCCTTTGATATTGGTTGGTTCTTTTTGACCTTTTATCTTTTTTTTTGGTACATGCATCTCCTGCATATTTTGTATAAGTAAAGAATTTGCCCAAGATCATATATTTGTAAACGTAATTAACTCTACAAAATATCTATTTACTTTCTTGACTCGTACTTTGGTTTAATACATATCTGCCTTTTATAATTAGTTACCAAAGGTACCAGACTTATGATTTGATACGTCTGAGGCGAGTATCGTCTATATAAGAATCATCAGTGACGCTAGGATCACAAAAGATAAAAACGTCCACCAGCAGTGGTATCGACCCAGTGGTGTAAATTGTTATCAAAGGTACCAGGCTTATAATTTGATTCGCCATACGCATGTTTCGTATACAAAAGACTGAACAACGACGCACGGATCACAATAGTTAGAAAGACAAACAAGTATAAAGTTAAAGAGCATTGAGAAAATTTTCTAAAAGTTGTGCCAAAAACGGCTGATATCCTCGGGGACGAAACGTCCACCAGCAGTGGCGTCAAATCAGTGGGTGATTAGTTATCAAAGGTAAAATTGTGATGTGTTCATATTTATAATGCAGAACATAATATCTCAAGCTAATGAAACCATTTTTAATCGATATGTTCTTTTGTGATTCGACAATTGGGTATTGCGACACCATATGGTTGCAATATTGATGGCATAGGTATTCTATCAAGTCCTTCTTGTAGCTCGGTGAATGTGATGAATATTTTTAACTCTAAACCTCGACGTTGACGAAGTCATGGTCATCGTCATTAAACATCACATACTTTGCATGATTTCTCTATTCATGACTTGCTGCCATTTATAAAAAAATCGTAAGGTATTCATCACATTTGCACGAAACTCATTACCCTTTCAAACTCCATTATCTGTTCAATTTATGTTTGGAAACCACTGTTACAAACCCTCATTCAAACCAATAAAAACTTACAGCTACTTAGGCTATATCCTTCATCATAAATTAGTTCAGTCGAAAAAACCTCCTTATTTAAAACATCAGTTCGTACTAACAATTTCTTATACCTATACCAAAGCAATTGCAACTAAAATTTTCAATGACAAACACGTTTTGCAGGATTTGAACATTGACGACCTCAAGTCTAACCTCCTGATTTAACCTGTGCTTGTTCCTAATTCACAGATAATCCGGCTGGCCACGTTAGTACCGGAGACCTTAACATTGTCAATAACACTTCTCTGCAAAATTTGTTATCGAAAGGTCCAAAATATAGTGAGGCTAAATACATCAATTCGAAATACAACTTCAAAATACTGATGGATTCAGTCGCAGGTTATGCCAGCCATTGGACTAAACGCGAAAAAGAAGATGTAGATACTCTTTCCGAATGGATTAAGGCTGTGAGGTTGTTAATACACATCCGAATTAGGAAACTAAATGGGTCTAACAATACCCACGCAACGTCAATTTTTAAAGACCAAAATGTTGCGAAACACCTGTCGTACCTCCATGACAGATATGTTGTTGTCCCTGCAGATAAAGCCCGAAACAGCATCGTTTCTATGTGTAAATATCATAACATAAACTGCTTGATAAATGAATGATGTATTGACAATTCACTTTGAAACTCAACATATACCCCCACGACACTTGCTAAAGAAGAAAGGACAATCATCTATGTTCTTTTGGAATTTCAACCAAAGATGAAAACTGTATTGGATACCTAAATTACACAAGTGTCCTTACAAACAATGGTATATTGCTGGGTCTTCTAAGTGCTCCACAAAACCTCTTTCTAAATTATTAACATCTATTTTATCAGCAATCAAAGCCGGGTACCAAAGTTATTGTTAAACTGCATATTTTTGATGTGGCGTGAGACAGATGTGGATACTAACAAAATCCTCCCAAGACTCTCTCATCTTGCAATATTATTAAAACATTAAACTTTTCTACACTTCACACAAGTTTTCCCCATTCCAAACTGAAAGACAAATTGAAATAGTTGGTATGAACGTAGAAACAAGTATCTTGTCTTAGTGAGGGATAAATCCTACTTTGTAAACCATCACTCTGATTCAAACATTTTTTTTTCTGAAACTGACATTATCAAGATGCTTGATTTCTTGATTGACAACATATTTGTAACGTTTGGAGGACGTCTTTTCAACAGACTGTCAGAATTCCAATGGAAACCAATTGTGCTCCCCTTCCCTTTTCACGAATGTGACAAACCGAATAAGACTATTAACCGGATTTGTAAATCATAAGCAACACGACGGGTGCCATATGTGGAGCAGGATCTGCTTACCCTTCCGGAGCACCTGCGATCACCCCCAGTTTGTGGTGGGGTCTGTGTCGCTTATTCGTTAGTGTTCTATGTTGCTATCCCTCTGGTATTGTTCGTCCCACTTTTATACTTAAGAGGATTTTCCCCTCTTATTGTTAAATGAGTAAAAACTCACTACAGAAATTTAAACCATGATTTGTAGACTTTCAAGTCTTTTGTAGAAAGTTGGACGGATATGGTTCATTTAAATTAGCTTAGATGTAAGTTACAAAATTTATTTAAAATGGAACGTATCTTCCTCATGCATATCTCTAATTTCTTGATCGGGTTTATTTTGTATTTTATATTGTGTTATCATCTCTTAACAATTTGTATAAAGTTTTTGACCTAGATCATTACTGGAGAGACACTTACTGTCTAAATTCACATCTTGTACAGAAAAAATGGTAACGTAAATATTATTGGCTATGATTTCAAGTACTCGATATGTACTGTATTCAGGCCAAAAACAAGATCTATCTCAATTTCATTACTTATCATTAAAGGTTTGATAAAGACATTGAAGAATGAACATACTATTTTCAGTTATCAGTAAATACAGAAAAATAAAAATATTTTTTTTCAAGATTTTGCTCTGGATATTGTTTTTATATTTTAAACAAGCTTCTGTTCAAATAAAAATTCCATGAAAGTTTAATATAGTGTAAAAGATCTTTAACCATAGACTAAAATGTTGACGTTTCGGAGGTCGCCTCTGACGTCGGGATACGATCCATATGTCTCGCGTCGTGGAAATTAATGTCGCATGCTCGAAATTCAAACATTCTTCTTTCAGAAAAAGATATTTTTTATTGCAAACAATATAACATACAGAAATATCTTCCACCAGTCTACCTCTAATGTAAGCAATACCAATACAAGACGATGATTAATAATTGAGTTTTAGAATTTGCTTTGCTTTTCTTCTCTGTCTTTAAAATTTCCTGAATTTGTTGTCATAAGTACACCTATTGTCAGTGGGTTTGTATCTGTGGTTTGAAAACAATCCTTTCCACTTGGTGGATCAGCCATCCTGCTTGCAGAACTTTCTGGAGATATTTCCACCAATTTTTGATTGGACTCACTCTCCAAAAGTCGATAACCATGCACATCGACCTCTATTATATGCTGATAAGGATTTAGATAGTCGTTATTGACAGCATCAGCTAAATCTTCTTCAGAATATAAACTACCACTTACATCTTGTTCAACTGTTAGATAAATGTCATCATGATTAATATTTTCACTTCCGATAATGCTGCGAATAAACGTGCCATTGCAAATCATATTATCTTCATTAATTGATTCATAAGTATTACTTTCGTCATCAAATTGATCATTTGTTTGATCGGAAGGTACTTGTTCATGGTGTGTTCCTGGGAATTTTGATTTATTTAAATGTTCAGCTTTCCTTTTGTATTTGAAACAACATGATGCTAGAGCAACCATTACTACTATGCTTCCTGCACTTATTGAATATATGATAAGTTCTCTTTTTAGAAAAAATCCATCTGAAAAGAAATTGTAACGTGAAGGTAAATGTAAAGGATTAAATTTGGAAATTATGGCTTTCCTTAAAATATTCCATATCAAATCCATTGCTTTATCGTTTGTTCTTTATCATTTACAAACACCTATGTGTTTACCGGCGTCACATAAGACGGGTAAGATCTAGGAAACGCTCTATTCTGATCTCTTTGAATAGAAGACTAAGATAACGAATACACAAAACGAACCAAAGTATCAGCAGCTAGCTTGCGCAGCATGATAGGTTTCTACAATTAACATTTAAGTTTAGTGAAATATAAAAAGGTATTTTTTTTGTGGAAAAAAGCAAATTTAATTACAAACACTTTTTCAAGATATGGTTACTTCAATAGGTCTAAAAATCCCTGTAAAAGTACCAAAGATTATACATGTAGCTGGAAACTGCAATTTGAATTGATAACATAAAACTGGCACCTTTTTTCTAAAAAAATAAACTTACAACGGCCGTTCCGAGGTCAGGATGACGAGAGAAAATTTACACTTAATTTATCAAAAATTGGTGTGCAAAGTTCAAAGGTTGACAAGTTTAGACAAAATTGACGGTGGCAACTCTTCAACTGCAGTACTATTATTCCGATTCTAATGCATTACAAAAAGAAAAAATACGATAAAACTTGAAAATATGTCTAAATTTGAAAAATAGAAAAAAAAAACGCGAAACTTCATGAATGATTTTGGCACAAAGACGTCAAAGCTAAACGTGACGTCATACAAATGAAAACTTACAAACTGGATATATCGTAGTAATCGAACATTTGTTGATTCAATCAATTCAAACTGGCGGGTCCCTCCTTAGGTACGCCTGGTCAACTGTGGATTTGACGGTCACTTTTAGCCAATGAAAAAAATTGTTACATCCAAATTGCATCAGAATCTGACATTCTTCCTGTCAAAGTCGAATATTGCAAACGAAGTTAAATGCTCTTGCTTTGCAAACACAAACAACGACAGGTTTTTTACCCATATGTATGTATAATCAAGTCGTTTTTCATTTTAAATAAACTATATCTGGTATTATATGATTTCTATTTAATAACAGGTGCACGAAATAGATATACTTTAAATTAAACTATAATTTACATACCCTTTTTGTCATCTGCTGATAAACTATCAAATGTTGTCATAACATGTGTTGATTCTTTTGTCTCTGTAAATGTACTCTCCAACTTTTCTGAAAATAAAGTTTGGCCAATATTGTTTTAATTTAGAACTAATTTTGTATCTGGTATTTTAGCAACATATTTCAATGTGAAGAGATTTTACGTAAATATTTTGTAAAATATTAGAAATGTAGGAGGATACTTCTCATTAAGTTATGTTGCTAACAATGAAGTAGGACGGACGCAAGTTTCGTATACAGACACGTAACACCTTCAGAAATATGCAGATTTGTTTTCGTTAACTGTGAAGTAAATAAATAAGCGGCTGATTTGCTTATTTAAATTGTTTGGCATTTTGCTATGTTTGAAACTTTTATTTTTACTATATGGTATAGAATTTACTCATTGTTGAAGAAAAACGCTAGAATTTAAGTTATTAGTCTCTTTTTCATTGTGTTTCATATTGGCAATGATACTGAATTTTCTTATTTTTATTCACTCATCCTTTACGTTTGTCATGTTGCAACGAATAATTAAAATTTTGTTTGTACATACATTGCATGTTTTCAATTTGAAAGAAATATGGTATGGTAAAATAAGTCTGTTATTCTTATAGCGCGTGGCATGAATAAATATGCTCTTTACGAATCAAAAGTGTTTATACCATTTTTATGACTTGCTGAGAAACTGTCAACTGTCGTCATAACATATGTTGTATCCTTGGAATCTGTAGAAGTACTGTCCAACTTGTCTGAAACAATATCGCCCATAGATATGTAATAAAGAACAAATTATATTTGATGAAATATTTAAAAACATGTTTCATCATAAAATGTTATTAACATCAATATTATATAATCTCTTGATATATTTTTCACATAAATATTGTGTAAACAAGTTTCCTTTCTTTTTGGAAAGGAACCATTTGTGTGCGTTTTATTGTGATTTATAGCACTTTGTTGGAAAATCAAAAACGAAATTGAGGATTATGTTAACCAAATATTTTAGAAGCGAAACATTTACAATTGATTAATTGGTAACTAGAGTTCTGCAGATTCATTTGGTTCATACACAGTATGCATCATGGTAAGGCATTTAGAAAAAAAAATCATTTGTTGTGCTTCCGTCCTTATACTTAAAATTGATTGTCAATCCTTTTCATTTGAGGATAATGTCAATTGAATTTTATTTATAGTAATGTGAAAAAAAACCAGCACTTTATTTCCCTATCTAATAATGTATCAGATTAACGACTGTACTATAGATATACTTAAACCATAAATACTATTGTTTTAGAACAAATGAACGCCTATCTCTCTTAATGTTCTTGGTTTTTGTTTACCAATGATGCTTAAGTTTTGAAATTAAGCCATACCTGTTATAACAGTTGTCACCTCAACACATCCATACACAATATCACATCTGCAATATATCGAAATTGATAAAAAAAAAAAAGTGTAAACACAACGAGAAAAAAACCTACCGACATCATGACCTCGACATTTAGCATAATAATTTCTTTATTGAGCCTGTTTTAATTGACAGCATTCTTAGACATTAGTTAAATCTACTACCAAATATCGGTAACTAGGTCGTAAAAAGAAAATGTACTAATATAGGTAATAAAAATAAGTGATAATACTTAAGCAAAGAATTAAAATCATGATCAAACTAAGACAAACTATTCTTTTAAATTCTAATTACTGAGAAAGCTGCTTGTACAAGTGATATGCCAGAGTAGTGAAATGTAGGCAGTTAATTGAAGCAAACTAACAAATTTCATTTATTCCTCAAAGCAATAATCAAGAGTTTCAACTATTTTTTTTATAGAACTCAACATAAGTTGTATCATCTGTTGAAGATATAATAACACGATCCCAATTATTCATAATATAATATAATGTACAGATATTTGTTTTGGCTTGATACCTTTCATTGTGTTGGCAGCTACAAATGTCTCTACATTTTCTTCCCCAGAGTCCAAGTGAACAGGGTTGACATGGGAATCCATCCTTTGAAACATACCCAATTTCACATTCTATAAGACATATATCGTTTCTAAAACTAACGTACATGATAATTTATGAACATAGATACTAACGATGAACTGTAATACAATGAACATGTAACAGTAGATCATACAAGGACGAAATGAAGCGAGATTTTCGATACGACAAATGTCAATAAAAAATAAACGATAAATACATCTACAAATCAATGATAGCGTCCGGCATTCAACGATGGAGGCAAATCCATACCGGTATAGTGCATAAGGGCAACAGTAGTTTAATCTTTGTTCAAACCTCATAAACAGAAAAAAAACTAACCAAGGAAACGCTAAACTCAGATAATACCATGTACTCTAAAAGGAGCAAAACTGAAAGCCGTCATCTAACTCATTTTCACTAATATTACACGATGGCCTTGACGTATAGAGTGGGGTTACTGATGTTGTGAATTATCTTAATTATGTGGTTTGGTATTCTTTCACCACTTTTTTTTATGTTATTTCAAAATGTTAAAATAAAAAAAATACAGTCATTTCTTATTATTTAATTCTCAATTCCATTTTAAATCGTAGAAAACCATGAAAAATATTGATGACGCCACGGTCGAAGACTTAATTATGTTTATGGGCTGATAACATATAACGTCAGCCAATCAAAAGACGCGTTACATCCAAAATTAAATATTACACAATGTTGATTGGTGTACCGCTATTTTTGACGTTTTGACCTATCATGTCTGCTAGTTTAAATCACGTTGTCGTCAATACAATGGAATGTTATGTCACTGTTATATAAATTAGAGGATAAGCTAGCTATAAAACAAGGTTTGATCCACCATTTTCTACATAAGAAAATGTATATACCAAGACAGTAACATGACAGTCGTTATCCATTCGTTTGATGTGTTTATAGCTTTTGATTTTGTCCTTAGCTGAGAGACTTCCCCTTTAGATTTTTTTTGGGAATTCGGTATTTTTGTAACTGTAAATTTTAAAAATGTTTTTCACATACATCTTTTATTGGTTGAATAAATCATGCATTGGTTGGATAAATCATACATTGGTGAATTGATAGGGGTCTTACTTTTTGATTATATTTGATTTTGTTATTTATTTTTCCTGTGTTTATTAATTGAAAAATAAACGTCGGTACCAGTATTTCTTTACTTTCAGCATTGCGAAGGATACTTTTCTTTTTCATATATTGGAAAAAGAACATTTTGTCACATAAAGTAGGGATCAGAATGTGGTTTAGCAACAACCAAAACACCGTTTAACTTTAAATTGTCACTCCTTTAGTGAACTGATTTGCTTTTTTTTAATGAATAGTAATACATGTATACTGTAATTGTTTTAAAAAGTATAGTTATTGATGCCAGCGTGAAATTTTAATAAGCAAAGACAGAAAGTGTGCTGGTGAAATTAAACAAATAAAATACAACTGAAACTCAAAGTGTCCATGCACCAGTGATTCAAATCATACACTATGTATGGTTTACAACTTACACGTCTTCAAAGTGCTCATGTAACGCCTGTTAATGAAATTTTTATCTGCAGGTCTGCAAGGGGCAAAGTCATACACGTTTTGTTATTTGTTTCTTTATTCTCAACTTTTCTATGCGGTTCTTGCTTTTCTCATTGTTGATGACCGTATGGTGACTCATAAGTGTTAATTTCTAGGTTATTAGGTTTCTTGTTGAGAGTTGTTTCATTGTCAAATATACAATGATGAGTCTTATGTAGACGAAACGCGTGCCTGGCGTACTAAATTATAATCCTGGTACATTTGATAACTATTTACACCACTGGGTCGATGCCACTGCTGGTGGACGTTTCGTCCCCGAGGGTATCACCAGCCCAGTAGTCAACGCTTCGGTGAGACAGACATTTAGCACATAGACCAACGGGTCATCCCTTAAACCAGGACGGCTGAATACAAACTGCCTGTTCATGTTCATTTAACAAATTTAATCTTTGTGTTCGGGACTCATATATAGTATATACTATACAGTAATATATAAAGTATATTATAATCATTGTGTGACTTTCTTTAGTAATTTGTATGATGCGTAAATGTATTTTTTTTATATCTAAATTAAGACCAGCTGGAATGTAAAATAGTTGTCGTATTCTGACTTTATGTGTCAGTTTAAGATCACCCTCTATCCCTCGGCCATTAAGATGATCTTACACAGAGACAACACGTCCTCATGGAATAACTATGCCATAAACAGGAGGTAAATAATGAGATAAAAGTAGAACTGTGTTTAATATCTTCTGTATAGCATATTTGAATTTCCTTGTCTTTGTAAGTTATCATTTGTTTATGTCTAAATATTTACTGCTTTACACATACCAACACATGTGTCATTCATTTCTTCATGATTATTACAACAAAACCATGACCCAGTTACACCAATGCTGTACAAAAAAAAAACCACAAATGTATATTTTAAACAAAACATGCCGGGCAGTATATAAACTGATCATGGAAAGCAGAATAAATTTAGTATTTGCCAGACGCGCGTTTCGTCTACAAAAGACTCATCAGTATTTTATTACATAATATAAGTTGCTAATTTTTAGAAATCCGTTCTTTTGAAACTGAAATAAATTACTTATGTGTTGTCCATATTCCACACATCAATGTCGATATTTATTCAAAATACTAATACTTAACACTATACTGCTCTGTGTCTTTTTGATTTTTTGTCGCAGTGGGTTTTCATTAGTATATTTGTCCGAAAACATTTCGAGATGACATGTATTTGTTTAGATTACTACTATTTTTAAAATCTCAAGATTGGAATTTCATAACTCGTAATAATGAAGAGAAGCGTTAGATTGTATCATTGATAGTCATATCATATGTTCCCTAATTGTCTTTATTAAAAAAAGTTATAAAGATTACCTTAAGTCATCAAAACATTTATCGCTCTGAACAAAGCCTAAAATCCAAACAAAATTATATATCACCATCTTCATTATTTTAATGATACCATTTAATTACAAAGGAAATAATTTCCGTAATTCTAAAACTATCAGTTTATATACTGATATGTATACTATTTCCGGTAATGAACAGAACAAAAATAACAGGTGCATCATCACTTTAGGAATTCTAAATGAAACGTCATTTACATGAACCACATAAATCAGGAATCTCTGTTTTTGTCTTTAATTGTTTTTATAGATAATCGTAGTTGGATACTATCTAAGACGGTACGATGTCATTTTCCAAGTTGTGTAAGTTATGATTTCATTCCGAATATACATTAACTTCATGAAACTACAAATGATCAATGCATTTGAATGGGAACATATAGTTACTCTTGATTTAACTTAGAAGAATATTAGATTTTATTACGGATCACAAATGAGTCCCGGTTTGCAACACGACGAATGCCAAAATGTGGAGTAGGATCTGCTTACCTTTCTCGAGCACCTGAGATCATCCCTTGTTTTTGGTGGGGTTCTAGTTGTTTATTCTTTAGTTTTCTATGTTGTGTTATGTGTATTATTGTTTGTCTGTTTTTCTTTTTCATTTTAAGCCATGGCGTTGTTAATTTATTTTCGATTTATGAGTTTGACTGTCCGTTTGGTATGTTTCGGCCCTATTTTGTGATTGGATAACAACACAGAGATGTCCGTATTTATTCGGGACACTGCCGGTGTATATACGACGATTTTATCCCAAATTTGAACCTTAAAAACTTCATCATAAGACCTGTTTTATGTGACGTAGTCAAAATCTATACAGAGTACTAAGGAATGATAGAGGCTTACAGAGGGAAAATAATGAGGTACATCAGTTTATAAAACATTTTCAATACAAAATCACGCAATTTACACTTTAGATACTTACATTTAATGTTTAAAGTGTTATTATGAATTATAACATACCCGATAAAAAAAATCACTGACACTTGCAAAATCATTCACGTATGACAAACATATCAGGTTGGGTTTTTCAATAAATGGGTTGCAAAAGACAAAGCCACACACACATACAAACACAAAACATGAAATATAATAACTTTATTGAAACATTTTCCTGAAAAAAAATAAGTTGTCAAGATAAAAGATGCATTTAATTTGATTACTCAAAATAGTAAGTAACAATAAACATGATGCTATAATGCATATACATGCTATATAATGAATGTGTTAAAAAATCATTTAGACAGTGGAAATCTGTAATATATGTGTAATTACGGTCTCAGACAGGTTATATACTGTGACATTACCTGCCTTTGACTAAGGGGATATAAACCCTTCATGGAGAATGTCACAGTAAATACCCTGTATTAGACATGAATGACATATACCATAATCTTGCATATCATAAATTCATGTTTTTGAAAAGTGTCTGAAATATTTTAAACTCATATAACAAAAGAAGAGATCGACAAGGAGTGGCACACAGTTTTGCCTCAAAAGAATGACGACAATTTGTTGAAAAAAATCCGAATTCGATAAACTCATTTTCAATTGGAAACTGCGGCATACTGATCACTTGTTCCTCTGTATTGCATGTTTTTATCTATTTGTTCACTATTAGCAAAATTTGCCGTACGGATCCTATAGCAATACATTGATAGCGTATGCATCTATTTATAAATTGTAAATTATCGTGAGTTCATTCTTTCAGACGATTTTATAAGTTCAAAATGGGAATGGTGGTATACAGGGTTGAACAAAAAATGGAAAGAAATATTTTCAGAGGATAATCAAGATTAAAAATTATCCTAAATTTCTTTAAGTGTTTTTTTTTTATATCTACAATCCTTGTATAGGTAAAGCCACTTCACAAGTTAACAAGGTTACAGTATGTTAGTTGACCTCTTTACTGCTTTTCAGAATTTTAGTCAATCTAACGGACAATTTCGACATGAAACATGTAGATGAGACGACAACGAACCGTTATTTGCATAGATTTTTGTGAAGCTGAAGTGCCAATACAAACAAAGTATCTCCTCAGATTTGCTGTTCAAAGATCAATATATTACTTAATGTTATTAACGGCCTAGCTATTTGTAAAAACATACATTCGACAACACGCTAAACAAAAACTTATCAAATTTAATTAAATTAAAACAGAACAATATGCAAATATACAAATATACAAATAAACAGAAATAAACCTTACTTGATCTTATATTTCTTTAGTGTGTAACTGAAAATATACGAAAGAAAAACCGCGAGTAACAGATCCTGATAACCATTAATTTGATTATTCATGCCAGTTTAAAAGTTGCATAGTTTGATATGCACAATCAAAACTTCCAAACTGTCTCTGACAGGCATCCACGGATCTAAAGATACGCTAAATAGCTTAGATTGCATTTCTTTCTGATACAAACGACGAAAACGGCTAAGCTCGCACATGTTTTGATCATTTGTTTCTAAAGTACGTTTGCGCAGTTTACAGGTTGTCGGTCATCGTTTGTTTGCACACATGCTACATTTGTTTCTAACTTCAACCTTGAATTTTAGTAAAATAAGAGAAAACATTGGAACAATCTGCAAACGACAAATACTGCAGTGAAATATTCACCCTATGGCCTATCATATCGTAAAAACGTAACAAAAATATTTAAGAATTGCTTGCTAAATTATGACAATAGTTGGGAGACTTTTGAAAAAGGGACCATGCCTTAACAGTGTTTAAGCAAAAAAAACCCCGAAACACTGTTAGTAATAGTCTTAATTGCAGGCAACATACTTTCTTATATACAAAATAGAAAAACCGGTGTAGTCAACCGATTTACTACTACTACATTGTGGCTGCATTTCTTTCTAACCGAAATTTTGTAAACGTTGTGTCGCGTTTGTTGTTGTTTTCTAAGCGCTGCAAAAGTAGAAACAAATACATCGTTTGATAAGTCTTTACTGACCCTGTTTGAACTTTCAATTATGCAGGTACATGTTGATGGAAGACAGACATTTTACAAACGTTTAATCAGGTTGAAGTTAAAAACAAATGTAGCGTTTGTACTAACAAACGACAAACGACAAACTGAAGACTCATTTTCAGCGTGTGCATAGTTTGTCAAAGTTTATGTAAATTTTGCAAAATTCATGTTTGAAAGAAATGATCAAAACAAGTGCGCGCGTATGCCGTTTGCATTGTTGTGTTAGAAAGAAATGCTGCCTGTATGTTGGTTAAAGGAACCGCATTTAGTTATAATAAATCTGTTAACCAACAATATGTGCATGCATTATTGAAAGTTCAAACATACTAGTACGATAATAAACGCCACACAAAGTTGTTACACAATTTAGGTTAGAAAGAAATGCACACTGAATATGCTATTGACTAAGTCTTTTGCTTTTTCAAATATGCAGTTGGCGAAAAATACAGAAAGGGCCTGTTTTGTTTTGTTTTGTTTTACTTTAGAGTTATATCTCATCTCACTATTGTAATCAAATACAAATGTTAGGAATTACTTTGCATTTTAACTCCTGCATTTGTACTAGGAAAACATATTTCTGTTCTCCATGATACTACACAATCATGTTTATTTTCCTGTGCATTATATTTCTTGTTGTGGCATTGTGTTCAAGGTCTACAACATTATATTATGTGCATGGCGGCATTTTTGTTAATGAACATATGTATGGTTGACCCTAGAAGTTGTTTATTATCTCACCCCTAAACTTATTGATTTTATATTTTATATTGTGTTATAGATCAAATTTATTCGTTCAGTGTATATTAACGTTTTTGTTTTCATATGTCTTTTGTTTGAGTAAAGACATTTCAATTGATAAGTTTTAGAATTTATTTCTATTTCTGTGATGTAACACTATTGTTCCGCGTAAGGTTGAAGGTTGGTACCTATTAAAATGTTTAAACCCGCTGCAATTGTTTGCACGCGTCTTTATTCAGGAAGCATGTGAAACCAATCGTGTTGCTCTAGTTAGTAAAAATATAATTCGTTAAGTCACATTTTGGGAATAGGGACGCTATTGTAGTAAGTAGATCGTTGATCATCTAAAAGTCTTATTCAAAATTGTTTTTGCCTTTTTCAGACCTTTTTAAGGATATTTTCTCAGTTCTTTTGTGAACTCACTCGCTGAAAGACGAAAGCAATGCACGTCAACATCTAATGTTGGTTTATATGGATCTAATTGGCCTTCATTAGAAGGATCGGTAACATCAACCTCAAAATATGAACTACTGCTTACGTCTTGGTCTACGTACGTAGAAATATTACTACGGCATGATTGTCACGTTCTTGTCTAGTAGTGCTGCGTCTTAACGTGGCATTTCAAATCATATTTTCTTCGTCAATTGAATTGTAGATACTACTATCGTTGTTAAATTGAATATCGGCCTGATCTGATGAAACTTGAACATGATGTGGCGTTGATCGTTTCGATATGTTTAAATGTTCAGTTTTCCTTCTGTTTTTCAAACAACATGATGTTAGAGCAACCATTACTGCAATGATTCCTGCACTTATTGAATAAATAATAATTTCACTTCTTAGAAATATCCCATCTGAAAAAAAGATGATAACATGCAGTAAAATGTTAAGAATGTGAATTCGATCAGTTGACTATAATGGATTTCGTCAAATACAAATACCAAAAAAGTTATTAACTTTATATGAGTCAAATGCATGGAGTATGCTTGGTTTTGCATCTTCTGTAACTTCATACCTTGTTTACCTTTACTATTATTCAAGCGTTACACAGTGACTCTTGATGTGTACCTCAATTTTAATAGTTTTGAATTTTTCCTCTTGTATCCTTAGTTTAGAACTCAGTTATTTCTTATCATTCAATGCCGATACGGATTAATAATTCATGGAAAAAATAATTGCTAAAATAAACTTATAGAAATGAGTTCCCAATTATTTCAGAAAATAATAAGAATTGTTTATAAAAAACAGAAAAGGTCATCAAACATTAAACGTCAAAAATTGCTAAATGCTTTTCAAATTGCAACATGAACTTATTTCGTTATATGATACTTCGGTAGGTCTGACCAATACCACGGGAATTTTAAAAAACCATTGAGTGAATGATTTGAGAGGAGTTAAATTTATGAAATAGGCATTTTTCTGTAGATTTATTTTCTTGAAATCGATAAGATTATGTGTCTAAAATAGGTAACAAATTTGTATTGAAAATCCTATTATGTACACAATAAAGATACACTTTCCCCCGTACAAACTTCCAAAACTGGATATAGAAATTATATTCAAACGTTTATTTACCATTTTGTTCATCTACAGCAGAATTATCCACTGTTGTCAGGACATGTGTCGATCCCTTTGTAACTGTACTGTTCGAATTTTCTGAAATATATGTTTTCACAATTTCAGTTTGTATAGAGAGATTTTTTTTATTCCAATATATACAAATATAACTACGCACTCATTCATACAGCACAATCACTCAAATGCATATATTTTGTTCGTTATTGTTATTGTATAAGAATTAAATATTTGAGTTTCTCATTAAAAATTATATGCACTTATACCCCATGATTGTGCTTTGTGTATCTACTCTACAGTATTGTCTGTTTATTATTGAAGGGCATGTAGTTGCTAACATTCATGTCAATTTGCTCTAGTTGATAATTAATTCTTTTTCATTTGACAAAAAGAACACAAAATATTGAATAATGCTAAACATGACATATGGCAGCAGTTCGTTTGCTGTTTTTCAACTATATTTAACATGGCTATTTTAATTCACATTCCGAATGGGAAGTCAATCATTACAGTTTTCTATGTAATAGTTTAATCAATTATGAACCAGATGTCTTACCAAACTCAATTGTTGAAAAAATATAGTTACTTAATAATCAGCTATACTATTATAGTTTTAATATGAAAAGTAGCCTTTAGTCCCTACTTCTAAACAGTCACATCAAATGATATCCCTAAACATAATCAATATATGTTTTTTTGAATGATAATCAGGTTACGGTTAGTAGATAAACAACAATTAGTTTTACTTCCGTCCTTGTGATTGAAGTATTGACTGGAAATCCCAAATTAAAAATAAGACCAAAATACATTTTTCTATGCCGATTTATTGATCATATACTGTTATTATAATTATAGTTATTGAAAAATATCTATGTCTGTTTCAGTATTATTTATCTTTCGAACCTTATCAAGGATTTTATTCGTCTTAGTATTGATTTTCCTATTAGATTAAAATCAAACAAAATACTATATTTTGTAATGTTTTACTATGACACCACTATCCTAGGTTTAGGAAGAGTTCTTTGTTCTCATGTTCCAAGTCGTGGGCTTATAACCATTATTTTGTACAAACATTATCCAGTTAGTTTTCTCGTTTGAGTTGTATACATTTTTGATTTCGGGACATTTTTATAGCCGATTTTCGGTATGGATGTTGCTCATTAATGAAGGCCGTATAATGACCTATAGTTGTTAATTTCTGTGTCTTTTGGTATCCTATGGATAGTTGTCTCAATGGCAGTTATACAGAAATATTTTTTTATTTCTATATTATAAATGTGGTATCACCTGGCACGATAGTTGTACTCCCAACACACCCGTAAATGTTATTACAGCTGTAAAAGATAAAAATGAAAGACACAAAGGGTATACATGAATGAAACAGAAGCCTAACTAGACGATGAACTAATACTAAATAGCTATAGATAATTAGCATTATAATGGTTAAAAGTCAATGTTACAAATGTTTAAATTGGATATGAATATTGTTTTGACATGAATCATTATTTTATCCAGACTTTGGTCAGCATTATCATGATTATAGAGTGTCGCTGCTATAATATGATGGGAAATAAAAACTCTTTATTCTGGAAAAAGTTGATGAAGTATAATGCAGTTAAAATGAAGAATGTGATAAAAAACCTCTTATTCTTCATTTTCAATAAGAATAATAATAAGTAAAGTTATCTTTAAAGGCGATATACCTTTCGTTAAGCTGACACCTACACACATCTCTGCATTTCCTTCCCCACAGTCCAAGTGAACATGGTTGGCAAGGAAGTCCATCCTTTGAAACATATCCAATTTCACATTCTATAAGAAATACAACAGTTTGGCATTAACATATAAAGTCTTGTGAATCAATAAAAGCAAATAACAGGGGAAAGGAAGTTTTCACAAGCATTGTGAAGGCTTAAAAAAATCCATATGAAAACTACGATTTTCAATACAACAGATTTTTATGAAAACCAAATGTCAATTATTTAGACAATAACAAGTTATCATACTGTATTCAAAAATGATCAAAACCCATACTATGTTATATGTCACGCTATATAAAGCATCAGGATGTACAATATTAAAAAATTAAAACGAATAAACCAACGGCACCACATGAAATGTACAAGAAGTAACGAAATATCACCAATCAGCGACAACACATGAATATTAGGCTCCTGGTTTTCAGGTTCGTTCTGTACAAAATACAAAATACAAAACTTCAAAGAACCGATTTGAGATGTTTACTGAAAACAGCAGTACCAGTGTGCAAACCTTTTTCTGTTTCTTGCTAGTAAACTATGGTGTTGGTTTACCTCTCGGTGTTCGACAACTAACTGTGTTGAAACGTGTTTTTTCGACAGAAAAAGTACACGCTTTGTTTTAATGATTCTGTTTATATATCAAAAAAGAAGATGCGGTATGATTGTCAATGAGTCAAATATCCACAAAAGACCAAATGACACATTAGTTGACATCTATTGGTCACCGTACTTTATTTGATATATCGCCTAAGTCTGTATTTCCATGTTAAGGGTATTTCCAACATTTGTTTCTTTCAAATATTAAATGATATAAAACATACCAACAAATATGCCATTTTTTTCCTCGTGATTATTGCAACAAAATCCAGGCCGTGCTACACCATCCCTGTACACACAATAAAAGAAACCCAGTTAAATAAAATTAAGGCCTAAAATTAATAACAAATTTACCATTTTCTATACAACTGATCTTTAGAATTCAATTCATATGTTTTGGTAGCTGATATTTTTAGTTCAAAGTAGATGTTAATACATGTAACGGAGTAAAACGTATTCAAACCGTGTGTCATTATATTTGGTTTCTGCAATGAAAAACAATTGATTTAATTGTACGTTTACAATTATGCACTTAATTAAAGTATTCTGTAATGTTGTTGTTTTTTACAAGCGTAACTCATTTTGTTTATTTAAACATGAGCATTTTATAACACGTTACAACGATAAAAATTAGTTATTCAAATTATTGGGAATCATACAATGTCTCCATCATTTTGTAAAAGAATAAACTAATATTACCTTAAATTATCATAACATATATGTATGTCACTCTGAACAAAGCCTACTATCAAAACAAAAATATACATTATCATCTTCATCAGTTTTTCTGATAAAATATCATGATAAAACATATTATTTCCTTGATTCTGCAAATATAAATTAATAAACCATATATCCGGAAATGGCCAGGTCTATGACGCGTAGGTGCATTGCTATTAAATTTGAATGAGCAAGATATTCCATCAAAACGGCCATGGTTTTCATTGTTTATATCTTCGGGGATTGTTGCTGACTTCGGTATCCATGCCAATTGTTGTTAGTGTTTTAAATGTCTTCAAAACATTCTAGATTATTAACGAAGTGCTATATACACCTATCTATGGTTTTGTTTTTAGCGTACGCTGAAATTGTCCAACATGCCTATCTTTGTATTTTAATCATAGTTTATTAGGTATTCACACTTTTCGGTGTAAACACCTATTATAGTTGTTCTGATTATTTGGTCTTTCGACTTTTCTTTAGAAATACATTTAAATTTGTTCCTTTTCCAACCTACTTTTATTACTAGCGTAGAAATTTTCGTTTGCAATATGTTGCTTAGATGTTTGTTATATGATGTTTAACAGATTATGCGTCTTTAATTTTGACCCTGCTAACCAAATTATTTTCCTTATAGGAGTTTTCTCTCCGAACACTGTTTTACTTGTGCGTGCAACTCCTCTTAAACCGTAAAGGAATGCGATAAATTTATTTTACCAAATTGGTCGTTATACCCAATGCTTTGTCCAATTTTGAATGAAACGATACGAACACTCGTTTTGAGAGTAATTTATCTTTCTATTTTGACATAAGGAATATAAATGTATAGCATAAATGCTTAATGATAGAGACATAAGGAAAATTGAATTAAGGTCCTTGGTTCATTTAAGGTAGCACAATACAAAGATTTTATAACTCTAACTCCCAAGTCTTAAACTGCTGTAACTTTCTTAATAATGCTTGAAAATTTATAAAAGTGGTAGTTTTGGATAACTAAAAGATTAATTTTTCAAATTAATGCAATGTTAGTATTATGAAACAATTATGTAACCAATTATAATGTTAACTGTGTCTAAAATATTGTTCACCAAATATTCACTTTCAAATGAAATTAGCTTCTGCATATGTTTCCCTAGAGGGTTGCTTTTATTATATGGTGTTCCTATGGCCATTATCTACAAAAGGATTTTTAGATTTTAGATAGAATGTATAGAACAAATTTTACACCTAATTATACTTTATCCTCTTTTATGTGGTTAGGATGGTTACACTTATTAGAGATTTATGAGAGAATGGAATATCATAGAGACAATCTGAGACATCCTTTTGAAGACCATGATGTGTAAATTAAGATTTCGTTAAAATTTTCTGTATAGTGAAAGAGATGACAGAGCTAAATTCATTCAAGTGAACTTACCCAGATTTTGCCACTAATTACATAATAATTGATTATATAATGATAACATAATAAAAATATTGATTTCATTTTAAAGAATTATCTTTTATCTATCTATATATACCTCCTTCATTATTTGCTATGCATTCATTCGAAAGTTACAGCATTTCAAAGGTTAGTGATTAGAAGTAAAAAAACCTTTGTATTGTGCTACCTTAAATGAAATTAAGGCCAAATTCAAAGGTAAATGTCATATTCAGAATTTCGGCTTGTCCTTGTTTTATGATCTTCTCTGTCATTTTTTAAAATAGATATTACAGATCTTGTGCTTAATCCTTGCTTAATTGTTATTAAGATATGATACATTTGGTCTAAAACAATCGAATTTTTAAGAGTTATTGTCCATGAAATGATTCAATTTGAGGTAAATTAATTATTACTCTGAATGATTGGAAGGCTGTACGGTGACCTATAGTTGTTAATTGCAGAGTTATTTGGTGTCTTGTTGCGAAGTGTCTCATTGGCAATTATAAAAATCTTTTTTTTGTATTGGTACATGATAAAGCCGTACGGTCTTTTACAAACTGTTTGTTGAAACATAACCTTGAAAACACATCAATCGAAATTAACTTTGGGAAAACCGGAAGTAACTATTTTAGCACCTAGTTGATGGAAAAGTACCTAGAAACCTATATTATTTAAATATGCATACCTGCAACTTTCATTTGAGACCGGAAATGAAATTCAATAAAACAGCAGTAACTTATATCTACCTTATTCCGTGCGAAAGTATATAAAAACCATTTATTGTTGTTTTCCGTGTAGATATAGCTATCGTATAAGACCGGAAATGATATTGTTATTGTTAAACTGCCTATTCTAGAGGTGGCATGAATTAGATGTGGATACTGAAAAAATTCTAAGATATTTTGGATTACATCCAATCTAAGACTCTCTCATCTTGCAAAAGTGTGAAAACATTTGACTTCTACACTTTACATAATTAAGTATTCCCTATTCCAAAATAAAAGACACTTTGAAAGAGTCAGTATTACTTTGTTTCATTAAAAAGAATGGCGAATGCAGGTACAAATATCTTGTTTTTGGGATGGATAAACTATACTTTGTAAAAAATCACTTTGATCCAAACAAAAAAAGTCTCTAAAACTGAAATTATCAAGATGTTTGATTTCTTGATTGACAACATATTTGTTACATCAACATACTGTCGGAATTCCAATGGGAACCAATTGTTCCCCTCTCATTGCTGACTTGTTTTTTTTATTATTGTTATGAGGCTGACCTCATATAGGACATGTTTAGGAAGAAAGATTAGAAGTTAGCAACATCATTTAACTTTACGTTTCGCTATACAGCTGATGTTTTTGTCACTAAATAATACAAAATGTGGTGACTATGTTGAACGAATCTATCCCATCGACCTAGAAATAAAGGATACTATAGATACAATTATGTCTGCCTCATATCATGACTTTCATTTAGACATTGAAACTCAGTGTCGGTTAAAAACCAATGAGATGATATCAGCTTTCCGATTGTGAACTTTCGTTTCTAAATGGCAACATTCCAGCAGCGTTTGCATACGGAGTATATGTCTCCATATTGATATGATATTCCCGGGCATGGTTGTTTTGATAGATGATTACTGCTCACAAGGATGCTATTAAACCAGGAGTTTCAGATGACGAATTTGAAATCATCCCTCCGTAAATTTTACGCACAACATCACGAATTGGTTGAGCATAATAGAATAACAGTTTCAAACATGATATCGGATATGTTATTTTTGTCGTAACTAGCTAAAATCCCCTTCAATTTTCACGAATGTGACCTACCGTATAAGACTATTGACCGGATTTGTAATAGCATTAGCAACACGATGGATGCCACATGTGCAGCAGTATCTGCTTATCCTTCCAGAGCACCTGAGATCAACTCCAGTTTTTGGTGGTTTTGTGTTGCTTAGTCTTTGATTATGTTTTGTCTTCTGTACTTTCATTTGTCACTCGTTTGACAATTCTTCTGGTACCTTTTGTTTCTCTTTTACATCACTCTTACAGGTGTGTGAAGATGGATAGATATAATTGTCCCATTTGTGAAATGAAGTTTATAAGAAAAGATGTATTAATGAGGCACTATAGAAACAACAATAAGCATGGCGGAAATCAGTGATGTATATCCGCCATCACTACTGCCCCAAAACACCACTAGAGCGAAAAAACTAAAGATGTGGAATAAGACAAAAAAATATTCAAAATTTTATAACGTTTCACACAAAGTGCGAAAAAAAATGGTTGTACAGAATAGGCGGTCAATGTATGATGGAATCAGAATCACGTGTACAGGTCTACGTGAAATCAATTCATTCAAGAGATACCTGAGAATTTTTGAAAGTTGTAGCTTCCTTGACCCAACAAAGCGAAATCTGGTAATTTCAAACATGAAATCTTGTCATATTACACAATGCAAATGGTAACAAATCTGACCCAGAATTCCCTATTGTTATGGCCTATCGATTAATTACTAAAACAAATTGTCAATAGACTTACAATATACTTACCAGCCTTACGAAATTCAACGACAATAATACATTCATAATTAAATTTTGGATGCAACGCGTCTTCTAATTGGCTGACGTTGTTTTGTCTATAAGCCCATAGACATAATTTAGTCATATGACCGTGATGTCATCACCGTTTTTCCATGATTTACTCCGGTTTAAAATGGAATTTAGATTATAAGTAATGACTGTAATATTTTTTCTGTCTATTCGAAATAACATAAAAAATGTGGAGCACACTGTTAAATAACCAACTACGCGCGTTATTCAGTGTGTACCACATTTTCTATGTTATTTCTTCATAGACAGAAACAATATTTCAGTCATTACTTAGATATATTTGTACTCCGATGATCTCTGATATGTGAAAATTGAATTAGCTTTAAAAAATGCTAAAATAACAGACCATGTCTTCTTGTTAACCTCAATTGATATTAAATCAAAGAAACATACACGAAAATAAAGGAGGAATGTGTCCATGGTGCACAGATGATGCTTGGTCACCCACCGTCAAATAAAACGAAATAAGATGGCATATTATAATTTGCACGGTACACTCATTAACGAGACAGACTTTAAAAAATAAATACAGCACTCGAAACAGTATATCATTTTTTATTTGCGATAAAAAAAAAATGAAAACCAAAAACATGCCTAGTTTTGATTTTTTTGTTTTAAGATATAAAATAATACAACGAAAACATGTTGAAGATATCAAAAACGAAAAATGAAAACATGTTTTTCAATGTGGTTTGTGAGAAACAAAAAAATATGTATTTCTTTATATTTACAATTACAATGTCTAACTGGCATGTTTCATTTAATCCACGAAGAATAAAATTTCGGTTCAAAAATTGTAGGACCTCGAATTTTACCACAAATGCAAATTGCTTGTTGTAAGGTTTGTCGATAGCCAATTTCGATCGTTGAAGATAGGATAATTTGAAGCAATATAAAAAACATCTTTCATTTAATTTGTGTAACTATTTCTATTTACATATGTAACTGTCACATATATGTAATTTTGGACAAACCAAACTAACTTTCACGAAAGAAAATGAATATTCAGGAGCCTGTAATTCAGTGGTTGTCGCTTGTTTATGTGTTACATATTTGTTTTTCGTTCATTTTTTTACATAAATAAGGCCGTTAGTTGTCTCCCTTGAATTGTTTTACATTGTCTAGATCTTATCGTGGCCTTTTATACCTGACTATATGCGGTATGGGCTTTGCTTATTGTTGAAGGCCGTATGGTGACCTCTAATTGTTAATGTTTGTGCCCTTTTGGTATTTTGTGGATAGTTGTCTCATTTGGCAAACATACCACATCTTCTTTTTTATATAATATAGAAATAAGTTAGAAAAACATATATTATCAAGAAATCAACATTTCATCTCCAAGTGAAATTATAGATTAAATATGTAAGAGCTTTGAAAGTATGGACCTTAAAAATCTAACACAGTAATACACGTAGCACAATATCTTGTTTTTAAAATGTTGTCATCAGCATCACATGTAGAAAGTTAATTTATTAAGTCTTTGTTGCAATTCCTATTGTACACTGATTCACTTTTTCAGCAAACCTAAGAGAGGTTAATGATTCTTTGTCACATTTTTTCGTAGGTGAAACATTAACAAACATGAGAGTTTTGCTATTTCCTCCTAAAGAATTCTGTAACAATTTAGTTAATTTAGAATTTCTATATGGTATATGGCCTGCACCATTTCCCAAAGCCATTATAACATTACCAAGGGTACTCAGTGATTTGTTTATGGCTTTCGTCTCTTCTTGTCGTTGAGGTGTTGCCTCACTATCGATACTCTCGCTTCCAGCGAGATCTACCATATTTAATGTACCGTTGCTTCTTTCTTTAGTTATTAGATTTTCTCCTATTAATTGGAGTGTCAACACACTATGACTTCTGGATGATCTCTCATTGCCGGTAGTCTTACCAACAGATCTTTTGTTAGAAGCCCTCTGTAACAAATTATAGACCTTTGTTTCTTCAGTGAAAGGTTCAACGGTTAAATTAGAAACATATAAACCTTTATCAGACATATTGATGTCATGTTTAAGCTCCTCGGTGCCAAGCAAGTCACGAATTGTTTCATTGTAAATTTCTAAGAATGACATCTTTAAAATGTATTTCCATCCTATACTCTCTATCTCTTTAGTTTTATCCAATATGTGTAGAACTGCTCTAGGTATCATTCCCTTATTCACAATTTCATCATTGGATACTCCTTCCATCGTATAGGTCTTTCCAGAACCAGTCTGACCATAGGCAAATATACAGACGTTATAACCATCCAACGCACTCTGAACTAACTGCGAGAGTTCTTCAAATACTTGATGTTGTTTAGCGTTGCCCCTGAATACTTTGTCAAATTCAAAGACATGGTCCTTGATTAAATGTTTACCTGCCTTTACTTTTGCATCTTCGGTTTTGTGCAGCTTTATTATTTTTTGTTCTCGATCATGTTCAGGAAACGATATGACTTCATTAGTTTCAGTTCCCAACAATGGTCGAACTCTACAGAACACTCTGATGTTGCCCTTTAACTCTTGAATCCGATTGTGATATTTTCTTCTTTCTGTTTCATGAAGTCTTATGTCACAATTTTTATTTTCTATTTCAGTATTTTTTTTGTTCAATAATTGTTTCAGTCTCATTATCTCAGTGTCTTTTTCTTGCAATGTAGAATCCTGTTTTAGTTGTAGTATGATTCTGGTCTGTTCTTTATCTTCAGCTGATTTTAGTTGTTGTTTAAGTGTGTCCCGCTCTTGTTTGTTTACAAACAGATCCCTCTGTAATTTCTCATTCATCGTTGTTAATGCTTCTTTAATACGACTGATTTCTTCTTCGTTGTTATTCTGTTGTTTATGAGACTTATCATGCTGATCTTTATCTTGGCCTATTAATGTTTCTAATGTATTGTTTTCCTGTGATTTATCAGCGGATATACTGATCGATGAATTTATACGTCCGTCATATATAGAAGGGTCGTTTAGAACATTTTTTAGATTGGATCTTTGTTTTGGCTTTTCTTTTTGGTTATTAAGTCCTAAACGAAGAATAAAAATTATACCAAAAAGGTAAAAGCACGACATACAATTGGAAGATAAAACCGATAAAACCGTGACAAAAACACACATTATGTATGCTTCTTTTTCGAGTTGTTGTCTCCTTGACACATTTCCCATTGCCATTTCTGATTTACAAATCAACAATAAGACTTTTTTGTTGTTCGCAGAAATTGAGAATGCGGTAAGTAGTCCCAATTATCGATTCAAAAATCGAGGGAATGTTGATAGTTTCTTTTAAACATTTTACACCATAGATCTTTTAAATTGATGAGATGTTTTTTTTAATTCAAAAGTTAAATCAGCAAAAGGTTTGTTTAAAGTAATTTTTTTAAAGTAATTAATTTGTCATATAGTCTAATGCAATGTATATGTGAAAATAAAATTGTAATTAAACATGTAAAAATATGTTGCAATATAAAGTTAATAAGATTCACCTCGGTCACTATACAATATATATTGGTTATTTTTTAGCATATTTTCATTTTCTTAACTATTCAACATTCTTCCTGATATGTTACACTACCAAATCACAGAACGCCAAATCCGAGTTCCTGTTTATAATGGCCGAAGGAATTATTCCCAAATATTTTATGTTGACAGTTTAAGATAAATCCTCGCAAAAAGACAATAATTTGAGTCATAAACATATTTGGTGTTTGAAAACATCATTCCCTTCTATTAAGTGTTCCTACACAATTTATAGGAAACTTAAGTTGACGAAAAAATTATTCAAGCATTTTATTTAAAAAAATACATTCTATGATATATGAAATAAATGTCTATCAATGGGAAAGATTCAAAAACAATTTGAAACATAAATCGTTTTACACAGCATTATTTAAAAACATTATTACAGGGAAAATGTCAACAGCAAAATGCATGTTTGCTTAGGTAGTACTGAAGGCGGCGAAAGAAAACCATGGCTGACTTTCTTTAGATTCAGGGTCAAATCCCGTCAGTATTATTTTGGTCTATAATATGTTATTATGATCTATTTCTATTATGAATTACTATATACGTTGAACCACAAACGTTACAATCATTCAATCACGTAGTGGAATTGGCTGTTTTTGGATTCTCATAAATTCTACCTGTGACTTTTGGACTGGCTTGAGTCTCGGTCTATTTCTGTAATTTGTTCTTACATACTTTTGGTGTTTAAGCTCTGTATGCTTGCATTGCCTATGTAAATTTTTAGACTGTTTGTGTGCACATTGAGCGACAGGTTTATGTGACGTATACAAATTTTATGACGTCAGACGCGCAGGTCGGTCCGTGTGTTCGTAGATATATGTTTTTGTGTTCTGTTAAATTGTCCCTTTTGAGGTTGTTGTGCGATGATGACTGATGTGCCCATGTTTTGACTGTTTTATTGGTTGTGACTGTTTGTTTGACGCGTCGTGTAGATGTAACGGAATTTGATGGGGCTGTTGTTGGAGGGAGAGGGTTGGCGCTGTGGAGCCGGGTTTGGTCCGCCATTTTCTACATTTGAAAATGCCTGTACCAAGTCAGGAATGTGACAGTTCTTGTTTATTCGTTTTTGATGCGTTTTGGTATTTGATTTTGCCATGTGATTATGGACTTTCCGTATTGATTTTCCTCTGAGTTCAGTATTTTTGTGATTTTACTTTTCACCTATTGTTTAAATGGTTTAAATGATATGGAAAATAAAAAAAACACAAAAAATACTCCGAGTAAAATTCAAATTGGAAAGTCCATAATCAAATGGTAAATTCAAATGCTCAAACACATCAAACGAATGGATAACCACTGTGATATTCCTCACTGGAAACAGACATTTTCTTGTTTGATGGTGGATTAAATCTGATTGTAAGCTAGCTAAATATCGCACCTGTATGACAGTCGCATTAAATTCCATCATTGACAACTTAGTGTGAACAAAACAAACAGACATAATAGGCAAACATGTAACAAATAACGATAGAACAGTGAACTCCGTGTCATAACCTTAATCACTATAAAAACCAACAATTGTGTTACAAAAGAAGAACAACAGGCATAGACAAATCACAATAAAGAACATAATATGCACAATAGCACAATTAAAAGGTTAAGACCAACGTTATATTTAAATCATGTGCTATTGTCTAAACTAGTTTTTGATTAGATCAGATCGAATAAGAAATCTGTTATAATGAACAGATGGTAGCTCAATAAATCCTTCACACAGAAAAGGAAAGAAAGGATATAATATACAGACATTCCTTTCAAAGGCACTACATATATTATTTAACTACCTACAATGAAAAATATACTCGTCCTCTTTCAAGTAGGTGATAGTATCAGTAAAATAAAATGTTGCCGATCAGACAATTATACCATATATTTGCCACTATACACCATACAACCCTAGATAACACAGACAAGGAAAGGCATAACCCGACTAACGAGATAAATTTTGATATCTCCTGGTTGCTCGAGTGGTCTAGTACGATTGTCATGGCACAAGCTGTGTTGCCACTATGTCTCCTATGGGCAGTATTTGAAACCAACTAATATGGGATGAATAGAAATTTCCCAAACCAAATTTGAAGATCCTAAAATGTAAAGTTATATTTGCACTTTACGACAAAAAAATAAGATTTCATCTTCCCAATTGTGAAATTTCCATTTCTATGGAGCAACTTTCCAGCAGCGACTAGTCACTACTCTTTACCTGTTTATTATGTCAAGGCAAAGTTAATATTTATCCCTCCAGAAAATTAAACAAAAAAATAATTCTTACCTTTTGTGAATTCAATTTCGCTTATTTTATCCCAAAAGAAGAACAATATCACTGCAAAAATGGAAAATTGTATTTATATTAAGAAAATCAAATAGTTTGAATCTTGTACACTCAAAATTGTATAAAAACAGTTGTTTTCTACCTCCATGTACACATGATGTATATATTGCTTTAGTCTCACGAATATGTATGATGAAGTAACAATTCTAAATTAAATCGTAGTATTTTAAAGGATCGTGCATATATTGAATATGAAGTGTTTCATCGAATTCCCAAATATAAATATAAAAAACCATGTATAAAAATTGCTCGATTAGTGTTATGAAAGATTTCTTTTTATGCATAATAGTTCCTAATTTTAATATTTCAATCAGTGACTATGTGAAATGTATCTATGTATAGTAAAGAACTGCCGAATTTAACACTTCACACAAAATGTACTGTCACCATCACGAATTGGTTGATATATACGTTGTGTCTTTTACTTTGAGCGTTAACGACTTCCAGTCGCATACAACTACAGAAACAAACATTTCCTTTAAAAAAATCACATTTGTTTTAATGACAATAGCATGGAAGGTAAGGTTGTTTACACAGCTACTTTTGCATATGTACTATTTCTGTAATAAAAATATGTAGTACTTTTAATATTTAGTACTATTTGTTTACTTTAAAAGTATTGTAATATTTAGATACTTGTATTTTACAGTACTTGATTTGTACTAAATATTTTGGTACAGAAATAATACAATATTCCATGTTTGAAATTCATAATTTTAAGAGATTTGAAATAGAAAAACTTTCAAAATGCTGAAAATGTAGCGATAGTAACAAAAATCTGTAGTACTTAAATTTCAAGTACAAATTGAGTACTATAAAGTACAGCAGAGACATATAATACAAGAGATTGGTAACTCGGCGAAATCCCGTGATTTCACGCGGCAAGATTTAAATCTCGCGAGATTTCTGTGGGTAATAGAGTCTTTATCAAAGTATCAAAAGTACTCGAAGAAATGGTGAAGTTGAAGCATAAATAAACTGTTTCAGTGTTAAATTTAACATAATTAATTGAATAATTTGAGTTCATACGCAATTATTTATTTCAATGACATTTTAATTTTGATTATTTGTATTTTTGTAAAAGAAACGCTAATTAATATTCATTGTATTAAAAATACGATATTAAATAATTAACACTTAATAAATTGTATGTCTTGTATCAGAGTTAATTTTATTTGATAGTTTCATAATCATGATAATGGGTTTCATTTAAATATACACCTGTTTTTGAGACATAATGTCACAGTGTGACATGTATATTCGGCTTTAATTATCCGATGGTTAGGTAAATCACAACCTGTTAAAATTACTTTTATTTGACATCTGGTACACACGAAGTTGTTACACCACAGGTGTCCACACTCTTTCCGAAAATACTATTTACAAAATATAAAATTAATTAATATTTAGAAAAAAAAGAAAAAAATGTTTGATAAATTTATCGTTCATCATGATCGACTGTGTCTTATATTCATAATTTGTATAGATTAAAATTGATTACTTTCTGGGTTCATTATTAATTTGGCTTGTATTGATTTTTTTTTATGATTGTCGGTAAACTGTTTTCTAAGTGTGTTTTTCGAAATTTATATTATGAGCATGTATTGAGTTGCTTTTTATGATTGTCGGTAAATTTATGCTTTCTCCTTTTCACGGATTGTGTATTTAGTTAGGACTTACATTTAATGCTCATTTAATATATATAGAAAATGGCATTATAAGTCTCACTTTTGACCTCAAATATAAAGGGATTTAACCATATTGTAAGCGTAAGGAACTGCTAAATATACAATGAAATTAGAACAGCAGCATGTATTGCTGCCATTGCATGTAATAATTTTAGTAAGAAGAAAAAGTTTACTATGTTATGCTTCTGTTAACATGGCAAGTTGACTTCAAAGCATACATCAGTTAAAATGCCATATTGATATCTAAATGTTTCGAAAAATCTAAATATGATATATACAGCAACAAACCAGGGAATTACAGGCTCCTTACTTTGGAAAGGCACATACATAATAAAAGCATGATAATAGATTTCACCATTATCACAAGCCGTACAATTTAATGTTCTTCTTTGTGGTTTTTTGTTACGTTTTCCCCCACAGTGAGCATATCTATAAAACCTATAAACCAATTAATTTGGTGTGGCTTTTGAATAAACCAAAGAACATAGATGTTAAAAAACACCGACATACTTCCCAGTATTCTAAAATGAAAAGGACCAGTCAGACTGAGAATCAGATCATGTACATGTATTTATGTATACAATATATCTAGAATATCACTACACATGGTTCCATCCTTTTTCAATAATTAAACCAAAATTTAAGAGAACAAAAATAATTCCAGGTATAAATAATATTTTTATTTTCAAACATTTATTCATAATGTTACTGTCAATGATAACTGGGAGTTTTATGCTCATTTCCCTGCAACTGATCTTGTACAGTTCAACTATGCAAATTTCGGATCTGTACAGCTAAGCATATATATCAATCAACGATGGTAAATTATAATAAATTGCATACATTGAAAGAGAGATGACAAGTGTCTTCATGTTCATTGTGTAACCCATTCACTGCAAATATCTCAATTTCTTGTGAAATCAGTTGCTATGTGCCTTTCAGTGGTGCTAGAAAACGAAACAGCATGACAATCAAATTCAAGTGTACATATTTGTCATTCTCAAATGGCTGTTCTTTTTCTGCATTAGTGTGGTCTGAGTGTTCATCTTACAAGAGTTCTTCTTTGTCTTCTTCTGATGTTATAGAAATTTCCTCAGAACGTACAAACTCGACCAGAGATATGTCATAGTTGGATGATCCTTTCCATCTTCAGTGTGGATTTAAACTATAACAGATATCTCCTCCATAATGGTACCAACAGCTGTTCATTGTCGAGGATTACTCTCTTTTTAACTCCTTTTGATAATTTCTACATCTTTTCCTCTGTGGCATTCTAAAATAAAAATAATAGAGTTGAAAAGATTATTTGTCTTACTTGTAAACTGTGTATGTCATACAACATTCTGCAGGTTTTTATTATGCTAAATCTATTTTAAATTTCATTTTGTCATGTATAGACCTTTCAAGCTTGTTTTTAGGTACACACATTTGATATGTTTGTCAATTGTTAAAAGTGGTACAGTGAACATACAATGTAAGTTGCGGACATCAACTTTATTTAGTCTCTGCTTCTATATATTTTGTAGGTCTCGTGAGGGTCTAGAAGGGGTTTACATTTAAGGATAACGGACTGAAAGTCACAGGACACAAAGTCACAAATTTAGTAGGACAAAAGTCCCCAGACAACAAAATCACAAATAATATTTTTACAATTGTTTGTATATATAATAGAAATATCTTTAAATATTTATTTTTTTATACACATACATTGTATTCACATTAAAGTTTAAGGAATGTGTCATTATATTTGAAAAATGATTTTTTTACAGTTATTTTATCATCTTTGATATGTTTTTGATAATCTTTGTTTACAAAGTTTGTTTTTATACAATAGTTCAAGAATAGAAATAAGTGTTTTTTGTTCAAGGAAAAAAAAATCAGAAAAAAATATTGTGACTTTTTGTCCTGTGACTTTCTGACAATGTCCTTCATTCATACAAAAGAGTATCGGAATAACTGCATGAATCAAAATCAGAGAAGGAAGGACAAGAGGAAATATCTTATCAAAATATAAAGACTGGAGAATGATGGGGTGCTAAAATAAATAAAGAATAGAGAATGATGGGGAAAATTTACAAAGATAAGAGAAATAAATTTGGAATGTGTACATGTCCATGGTATTCCGGTAATACAAATATATGTCACGCTGATCTTATTTTAACAAGATAATATATTGGAAATAATACAGGCTCATTAAAATGCATATTTATTCTATAATTTCTAAGTTTTATGGAAAAGGGTAGGTCTCGCATAGCCGGATTTGGGTATCATTATGTGAAGAAAAAAAAACACATTTGATGCTATTTTATGAAAACACTATTTGATCAAAATATACGAAAATAGTATCATTTTAACGGGATAACAATCGGGAGTAGAATAGCGCTATAAAATTGCATATATAATCGTAAATTTCTAAATTTTATGAAAAAAAAATGGTGGGCCACACCGGTTCTAAAGCAATAAAGAGGGGAAGCTGAATGGCCCGAATTTAAATAGGCCTGCATTGAAATTATATCATCATTTCAGCACATTAAAGTATAAACAAATTGGTACAACTAGATAGATGCATCTTTTGAATATACTTACATACTTCAGCTGTGGAAACAATCGACATAAACGAGAAAACTAATCTTTAAGCGTATTGTTTCTCTTAACAACAATGGCGGAATTTTCTCATCTTCATCCCAGGTAACAACATAATCCCAATCACGTCCCGTCTCACGAGATTTCATTTATCGGTACTTGGATTCTACTAGAGTTGCGAATCTCTTGTATTATATGTCTCTGAGTACAGGTAAATAAATATAACAATAATTTTTAAGTAATAAAAAATATAGTACTGAATATCAAAAGTAAATTTCCAGTACTACAGATTTGTAGTACAGAAATAGTACCTATGCAAAAGTAGCTGTGTAGTGAGAGAAATTAGTCGTTCTGTGGTGTAATTTGGTCTTAACTGTTGCTGGTGATCATTAAAAATAGATAAACAAAGACAAAATGATGGTTTTTTAAGTTTCCTCGAATAAAAAAGAAAGAAAATAGTTGAGATGTTTTATTTTTGTTTCTTATTGGTCCATTGACAAACAATGTGAAATGAGACCCTCTGAACTGTTTCAGTATGCGTAACACAAAAATTTCCAATTTTTTGAAAATCTAGAAACAAACACAAAATTCCCGGAGTGCGAAATTCACATGACAAAAATACTTTGGGAAAAACCTGTGCAATTGAGTAAAATAGTGCGTTTTCTCAGATAAAAAAGTTTCCTTTTTTCTGGTGGGTCCTAGCATTGAGCTGGTGGGTCTTGATACGGTGCCGGTGATGTGTTGGTAAAAAGTGTTTTTATTTAAAATAAACGTTTTAATCTGCAAATACAGGTGTTTCTTAAACCCCGCCTCTTTTGGGGAGATATGTAATTTTAACATGATTAATAGATATGTTAATGTGATAATGCACTGGTTTTCACATATGATCTCTTTGTTTCATTTCACAGATACATTACTGAACGATTAATTTTTACGAACGAAATAATTTTGAACTTGGTCTTCTCAGATGTATCAGTTTCCTTCAAAATCAGAGACTTGTACATGTATAAAATACACAAGTATTATCAAGGATGAACACCTCCCGTTCTGACTGATGGTTGGGGGCATAAAAGTTAAGCTAATCACTGTTTTCTCTCATTGATGAGGATCAATTCCAAAGTGTTACAACATGAACAAGACCAAATGATTCTTTGTAAAAAATATGCTATTAAAGATTAGTTTCAATTGGAAATCTTTTGAGCAGAATCACCAAAAAAGTATTTTTGCGTTTTACAAAAATAGCATTATGAATACATAAACGAGTTCGGGGTCATATCAATTATATTTGATCATTATAATGCAAATAGAAAAATCCTTGGCGTTTTGTAACAATGGCAACGTTTTTTTTTAACCAACAATATATAAACCTTGTTTTTATAAACATTTGATGAAACTTTTGAATTAAAATTCATTATGAATGAATGGACCACAACTATTTATGTATGTTTTATTCAGTATTTCATTGCTAAATAGTCACTTGCATTCACTATTATTGTTTCAGAAGAATTCAAAAACATACACAAAAGATGTTGTAATTTGAAAGCATTCATATGCACATCTGCTCCCTGCAAAGTTTTATGTTGGGAACAAGGGGGGGGGGGGGGGGGGGGGGCTGTAAATTGAAAATGGACAATAATCTTCACGTAAAGTGACAGTCGATTTTTTATTATACGCGATCAGACGTGTTTAAGGTGATATGGGTGTCTTCCTCCATCTTGGATTAAAAAAAGCAGAGAACCGAAGGTGCAGATTTTCTATCAAGTTAGCAAAATGTTATGCAGAAATGAAGATTTTAGATGTGAATGTTCATCTAAGGTGGTATGGGAGTGTAAATTAAAATGATAGAATTTGTTCATACTTTGCCAAACGTAGTATCTATTGATATATGTTGAAATATATAGTAAAAACGATAGGTCACCGCGCATTTTCTCAAGCTACAGGACGTGACATAATAACACATTTTGTATGGATTATACAGGAAAAAACACCATTTTGTGATGTAGAATCTAAACAAAATGATCGAATTGTCATTTTGTCACGTCCTTTAGCTTGAGGAAATGCACGATGACCTATCAATTTTAATAATTTTTTTAACATATATCAGTAGATACTACGTATTGGCAAAGTAAAAACAAATTCTATAATTTTTATTTTAGACTCCCATACCACCTTAAGTTGAATGTTTTGTCATGTAGACTGTATATAAACAAAATATGTTTGATTTGTTCTATATATATATATATATAACTCGTCTAAACATCAACCCAACAATGTTAGACCTGTAAATTTGCTTTCGCAAATTTTTGGTTCTTCCCTCGCCGGGATTCGAACCCATGCTACTGTGATATCGTGACACCAAATCGCCTGCACTGCAGCCGTCCCGCTAGACCACACGACCACCTGGGCTCTAAAAAAAGAGCTTTCGGTGGCCATATGTTACCTTTCCACGTCAGTTTTTAATCTAGCGGCGTACTACAGTACATGATATATAAGGCATGAAGATATATATATAATAATTACATACGCTTAATAACACGTGTCTTATGTTTATCTCTAGTTCAGCCTTCCGTGACAAGGTAACACTACGATATTGAAGTCATATTTTTATATAGCGGTCTAGAGCGCTGGACATTAGGGTAAGCGATTGTTGCTATAGTGTATCAAATGTGTGAGTTCGAATCCCGCTGACGGGACGGACAAACATTTCTCAGCAGAAAATCTTACTCTAACACTGTTGTGTGTTATTTTCAGACTGATATATATCGATTAATATATATATTTATCATATGTTTAGTAGTAAATACAGTAGTTTTGCATATGTGATAAATAGGCTGCTGTTTAATCCATATCGCGCAACTTTGATGCGCACCCTTTATCGCATACCCTTTATCACACCCCTACCCTTTATCGCATACCCTTTATCGCACCCATACCCTTTATCGCACCCATACCCTTTATCGCACTCATACCCTTTATCACACCCTACCCTTTATCGCATACCCTTTATCGCACCCCTACCCTTTATCACACCCCTACCCTTTATCGCATACCCTTTATCGCACCCCTACCCTTTATCACACCCCTACTTTTTTTTTTTTTTTTTACATAAAGTCAGTTTTAATTTTTTTTAGCTCAAGTTTTATTTAATGACGTCATTGTTTGGTATGTGACGTCACGAACGTCGTTTTCACATTGTATATGACGTCACGAACGTCAAGTTTTCATAGTTTTTTGCACACTAAATGCAACTATAAAAAACTTACAAAAATAAACAAAATATTTTTAAAACAACAGCACGCAAATTGTAAGGTAACCAAGGTGCTTCGGATTAGTAAATGAGCAGTTCTTTTAAGGCCGTTGAAATAAGACAAAAGTAGAACTGAAGGTAACCCAGTGCTATGGATCAGAAAACAGTTCATATAATACTCTTCTGCTGAAACATATGATAAAGCGTATAATACATGGCACAATCCGTATCACATGCCGTATCACCCTCGACCAATATCATCCCTCGGGCCTAAAGGCCCTTGGGCTGATATTGATGTCTCGGGATGATACGACATATGATACGGATTTTGCCATGTATTATTCTCTATATATATTTATCTTTATGTTGATATAATATGTATCATTACATCGAGAAGTCACAGTATCAAAACAAACGAAACAATAGGTGAAGTGAAAAGCATTTTATGCTCTCCATTGTCATGATTGTTATGCAAAACTTTTACATTTTGCTATTTCGGGTCATTGTCATAGTTTCAACACCTAGTAAGTGTTGTATATTTTACATCTTTTTTTGATAGTCATGCAAAGGTATCGTAGTTACAAAAATCATATGTACAGTTTCTTACCTCAAAAGGGGGCAAGCGGGGTTCTATTAAGGGGCCAATACTTTCTTATTTTGCTCAAAACGGATAACAGTAAATTAAAAAAAAAAAAAACATTTCACAACAATGTTCATTTTTAGAAAACAGATAACAGCTAATTAGTCAACAATAGTTAGCTGCACATATATTTTTTGAAGATGTCCTTTAATAAAAGTATACAAATGCCTTAGACACCTTATTAGAACAGATCTTGACCCTTCTCATTAATAATATTAAACACAATAGATTCGATTTTACTCATGAAATATCCACCAAATAAATCCCAGGTATATATTCTTTTAATAACACACTTTTCTACATCAATGATTTTGAAAAAAAAGGGCCTTTATCTAAAATATAATGGCACAGATCCAGGATATAGGTGCACAGAACCAGGACCGTTTTTTTTCATCAGCAAGTCACAGGACAATTGCATTTGGCGAACTTTCACGACTGTTAGAACACAAAATCATTGTAATACACCTTGCATGGTACATACCTGACGTACCAGAGAAACAAAATTTAGCAACGAAACGGTGAAATTGTTGCCGTTCTGATACAATGTAAACAAACCCGGGACCCACCATCATCAGTCATGAGGACTGAATCACAAGCACAAAACGTTCCCTCGTTAGACAGCATTACCCACCATAAATATAATTATAATTATAACGTGCATTCTAAGTATAAGTTCATGTTAGTTTTTCTGCAGAAACAAATAAAGAGAAAAACAAAACAAAACATTTTTTTTTCGATAATGTGGTGCAATACCTGTATATGCAAAAACCAGAAGCAACATGATGCTGACTGTGATAAAACTTATTTTGAGCTGTTTCCGATTGTCTGAAATAGATTAAAAATACATCTTTTCAACGTAATTAGAGATTTTGAGAAAGAAAAAGATATTTAATTTTTATGACTCAGAAATTAAAAATAATCCAGTGTTACAGACACTGCTATATATATTCTAAAGATACTAACCAATAAAAATAAGCATAAAGAGTTTTCATTTCTTCTCTTTTGAGTGTATAACAAACTGATACCAAAATGGAGGTTTTACAATAAGATTATCTGGTTTCAAATCAGAACGTCAAGGATTACTATAAGCGAAAATATTTTAAATTGTAATATGTAAGAATGATTTCTTCAAATGTTTAATAAAACAACAACGATGAAACAACAAATTTTACATAATAGAACCTTGAAAATGTTGACATATATTTGTAATGAATAATCTTGCAATTAGTTTTATTTTGATCAACACTTAACAAATTAAAAAGTGATAAGAAAGCATCACTTTTAAAATCCTTTATGTTACATTTATAATTTATATCAATTTGTGGTCAAGTTGAAATCATTTCAATCTCTTTTTATTAATTTGTAACAGATATCATGAGAAAGACAAAAAGTATGGTAGATTTTGAAAAGCAATCACAATTTTTCAGTTTTAAAGTTATTGCACTGTAATCAAATCATGTTTTAAAATTAGAAAAATAAATCAGTTTACAATGATTTTGCTGCATGGTTTGATAGTAAACATTGTTATCTATATTTACCCGTATAACGATGAATGTTCTGCCTCTTCAAACTGCCTCTACCAAAAGAAAACAATCACAAATAAAGAAAAGAAATATATCATTATGAAAAACTATGAGAAACAAATAATAGTAAATTAATAAAAGGAGTGAGCCATTAAATAGTAAATAGATATATGAAGATGTGGTGTGAGTGCCAATGAGACAACTCTCCATCCAAATAACAATTTCAAAAAAAGTAAACCATTATAGATTAATGTACGGCCTTCAACACGGTGCATTGGCTCACAACGAACAACAAGCTATGAAGGGCCCCAAAATTAACAGTATAAAACCATTCAAACGGGAAAACCAACGGTCTAATCTATATAAAAAAAACGAGAAACGAGAAATACGTAAATATTACACAAACAAATGACAACTACTGTACATCAGGTTCCTGACTTAGGACAGGTGCAAACATTTTCAGCGGGATTAAACGTTTTAATGGATCCAAACCTTCTCCCTTTTTCTGTAAAAAGAGCATAACATCACAACATAGAAAAGCACACAATAAAATAACTACTGGCAGACTTAACTCAATAAAAAAAGAACAGATATGCGTTCAGTAAAAAAACATCAGTAACCAAGTGTTTCTCGATGATGATAAACTCTTATACTATTAGTTGTCTCAATTTGATCATATCAAGCTTTTTCGTTTCTTATGATAGCTGAAATGGAAAAATGTGAGCTATATTTTATTGAAATCTCAAGCAAAGACTCATTCTTATTTTTAAACTCAAAGTGGAAAAAAGTCATATTTTCTGCCGGGTTTTCCATAGAATCTTCAGACCTCTAGACTTTTCCACGAACTTGACAGTATCTTTGAAAGTATGAAACCTTCAGATATTTTTTTTATAATTTAGATTATTCCAGCAAATTGATAAAACCCTTTTATCAAAAAGCTCAAATATGAAATGTTTTTGTTTTTAAACAAAATATGTTTATCTTTTTATTGAAGTTATTAACATTTGCCTCCATACCTCTACAATCAAACAATAAAAACGACACTGCGTTTATACGGTGATAATTATTCATTTATCCGTAACATTAAATATGTTTTTATCATTTAAATGATAGTGGTAGTTGTTAGTGTACTTCACTTGAGAAATGTAGAAGTTCAAATTTTCCAAAAATTCCGGAAAGATCAAAAGTTATTTTCAAGGAAATATATTCCTCTTCCCATGATATTTTTAAATCTAAGTCAAAACATTTGTACCTCGTTATTCATTCAACCTGTCGATCGACTTATTCAAAATCAATAATATTTTTTTTTATATATTTTCCCGATCTAAATACACATATCACATCTGCCACTGAACAATTAAAAAACAAACAAATTATGTGAAAGTCATTGGTTATTCCTTTTCTAAACCACGTGCACATTAGGATAATGCATTTTGGATTGCATGATAATTCCGATGCCAATGATTAACAAATAGATGTGAATTAAGATCAAATAAAAAATCAATGCTGTTTTGATTTATTTTTGATTTTCAGAATCATGCGGAATGATTGATGTCTTCGAAGATGTCACTTAATTCGGCAACAACTATAACATTTTCTGGGATAGCGAGCTTGACATTTTTGCAAAAGTTACTTTTGTTTTCGCCTGTTGCTTTCTAAATAAATCAAGAAAATTAAGGGTTAGGAGGATTCATCCATGACGTAAAATAATGCCTTCAACATTGAGCTAAATCAAAACCCACACCTTACTGCAAGTTTGAAACGACCCATTTCACTGGCTAGAGCAGATTCTTTTTTTGTAGAAATAAATGGAGGGACTTAGTAAGATGCCACATCACATATTCGGGCATGCTCAGAAAAGAGCATACTGAAAAGCAGTACATATTTAAAACAAAATATTTTCTTCGCATAAAGGTAAAACTATGTAGAAAATCTTTTGGCAATTAATGTTTCAGAAAGTTTATCTCTATTTATCTTTTTTCTGCATTTTGTGGAAAAAAATATACTTTTCATCATGTCATAAGCAAGATTATTACTTCTCGCTAGATTATCAGATTATTTGACAAAATCGTAACGCTTCATGACGACCCTCCCCTCTTCCAAAATCAAATTGAGTTATCCGCACGAACTTTTGTTTTGTTCAAGGTTCTGATCTTTTGACAACTATTAAAATTCTGAAACCTCCTACACAATTTTATTTTATTTTGCTTATTTTTCCCTTTGAAATTATTTACACTTAACTTTCATCTACCAATTGATTGATCAATATACTACTTAAACATATAGTACAAGAGTAAGACATTTATTCAAATAGTAGCTTGAATTTACCTTTCAATTATTTCTATTGGAGGACATTTCGAGTCAGCATGGTGTTTCTCTTCTACACATTGATAATCTAAAAAAACTATTCATTTAAAGTGACTTATATTACAAGTATACAATGACTGAAAATTGACAAATATATCTGAACTATACGACTGACACTGAGACCCCGTTTACTATGGCAACGACATTGAATCGATCTGTATTTGAATCGATCTTGAAAAGACCAGTTCCCGTTTACATGTGCAATGTACTATTCAATTTTCGATCTAGATCGATCTTATTTAATCCAGTGCGTTTACACTACAACATAAAAAGAACCGGTATGACCTTTGTCGATCTTTTTAAAACCACCTCTAGAGGTAAATTTAAAGTCCGATTGAAGATCGATATTACCCGTTAACACTGGACCAAAGATCGATCTTATTAAAGATCGATTTTTTTGTAAGTGTAAACGGGGTGTAACATTAATTAATAGAACTCGTAAATCAATTAATTGTTTTCTTTTTATGATTAGTAAAATTAAGATTTGTTTGTTGAGGCCGATAAAACATCACCATATATTGTTCTGAATAGATCAGTTTCCCATGAAAAAACATATAACCCTTTTGTAATTTTTGTTGTATACTATACATTTGGGGCTTGCGTTTACCACTAGACTCTACAGGAAAAATTGATAGTTCTCGGATAATTGGCTCATTCGCAATTGTCTTGTTATTATATACATGTATGCATTTCTCATATACAATATACCTGGCAATAAAATTAATCCATCCGAACATTTAGTGATGTGACAGGAACAATCCTCCTTAGATGGGTTACAAGAACAGTTCAGTTTTGGTTGTTTAACAAATGTATATCCTTTCGTGTAATCGCATCGACATGTTCTATCATCAGTGAGCGACCCATTATTAAAGATCACTTGTCCTTCTCCTTCACACATTGACTTTTGATACAAACACTCTCCACTTACATTTGACCATAACCGGAAAGGCTGATATCGTTCTGACGAACAGTCAATATTTCGAAGATTACCAGATATAACATATTTTTCACCTTAAAGTAAAGTTTTCGATAAGAACTAGAATAATGTGAAACAAATGTATAGGGTTTTTGCATCGGAATTGAACACTTTTATTCAAAACCGGTTGTTGGCATGGCACGGGTAATGTTCTTCTTATATATGTTATGATGGTATGATATCAAATCCTTAGCAGGAAGGATTGTGCCTTATATTCATATGATGAAGACTTAAGCTTACAATCAGTTTAATTGAAAGCTGGAGTTGATATGTCAGTTGACTGCTGGTAGTCTGTTGTTATTTATGTATTATTGTCATTTTGTTTATTTTCTTTGGTCATCTGACATCAGACTCGGACTTCTCTTGAACTGAATTTAAATGTGCGTATTGTTATGCGTTTAGTTTTCTACATTGACTAGAGGTATAGAGGGAGGGTTGAGATTTACAAACATGTTTAACCCCGCCGCATTTTGTTTTGGCCTGTCCCAAGTTGGGAGACTCTGGCCTTTGTAAGTCTTGTGTTGTTTTTAATTTATGTTTCTTGAGGACATTTATTTGGAGTTTAGTATGGCGTTCATTATCACTGAACTGCCATATATTTGTATAGGGGCCAGCTGAAGGACGACTCCGGGTGCGGGAATTTCTAGCTGCATTGAAGACCTGTTGGTGACCTTCTACTGCTGTCTGTTATATGGTCGGGTTGTTGTTTCATTGACACATTTCCCATTTCCATTTCCCATTTTAAACATATATTTTATAAAGAACATGAATAAATATGTTAAACGTTTATTCCAATTTTGTGTAGTTAAAGATACAAAATTATGTTTTTGTCATGCATTCGATTTTACCTTGAGAGATGCACACGCCGGATGAAGCTAATTTGATTAGAGAAATTTTGAGTATTTCAATTTGAAATCGAATAGAACCTTTTAATTAGCGTGTAAAAGTTATATTCTTATACATCAATATAATTTTAATTCAGCATCTGTAGCAGTTTATTTTCACAATCTGATCCATGACTACATAGATTGGATTTCTTGTTTGTTTGTTTGTTTGAAGCAAGTCCGTCTTTACGACACGGTGTACTACAGAGAATCATGTAAAATCGTTAAACATAAAACTACGAGATCTGACTAAACATTTACTTCTGTGTTTTTTACCTGGAGTCACAAAATCTGGATTTCTGTTACACTGTTCAGAAAACGATAACTTATTTGTATCATAAAGACATGTATATCTTGATCTTACACTGCCTGTGCAAAGTTCCAATGCCCTTAACGATCGCTGAGAAAAATCTGGACATTTTAACCGGTAGGAATAAGTTGTAGACACCAACAGGCAAATCTGTAAAAATAAGGAAAAATAAGTAATATTTGTATAAAATGATTTAGAATTCAGAGATTGCATATACATACAAACTGTTATTACCATTAAAAGATATAAGCATAATGATGCGGTAAATATATATTAGAATAAGGACAGTACAGTTTACAAATAAAAGAGTTTTAAAACTAAAGATTATTTGTAGGATTGATTGATGTACCATTAATTTACAGCTATAAAATGTTACCAAATCAGCAATAATCTTACTGTTACATGCCATAAAGTAATTACACACACACACAACTGCATGTTCCATACCTGTGCATGCACAAACATTTGTTTAGTAGACGGGTCTTAATACAGCACAAACGACAAAACAAAAGCAAAATAGTACAAAACATTTGTTTAGTAGAGGGGTCTTAATACAGCACAAACGACCAAAATAAAAGCAAAATAGTACAAAACATTTGTTTAGTAGAGGGGTTTAAATACAGCACAAACGACCAAAATAAAAAGCAAAATAGTACATTGTAAACGCATTTGCCTAATAACTGGATCTTCAGATGTAACAATATTAAACAGACAATGAACTTGCAGAAGTGATGGCATGCCACAAACATGACAAATATGACCTGCAAAAATTAGTACACTAAATCTAGATTTCGACTATTAGTATCTTTTCAGTGATGTAAGGAATCGAAACGGTATTTGGTATATGTATAAAATTAACATCAGTTTATAATATTTGAAGAGTCCAAATAGGGTACACGGATTATATAAACCCGAAGGCAAATATTATACAATTCCACACGAAGGAACTTAAATTGAAACAACCATGTAACCTTTGATTGCGTTGGTTAAACCAATTTCTTGGAAGAGGGGTCTAATTACAAACAAAAATGTGTCTAACCAGATCCATCCATTTCATCACCAATGAAGGTGATATACGGTAATCATAGTAATAGCCCTTAAAGCACATATTATAATCATATTACTCTAAATATCAGCACAGCAATGTTAAATCTGCAAATATTCTGAAGCATATGTTTGTTTTTATCTCGCGCGGTTTAAACAAGTGACAGTTATACAACAGATTAAGGACAATGCCACAAAATAAACTTATTGTTTTCGTCTCTTTTATTTAAACCACTTTGGTCTTAACTAAGTAGCTGGTTGGTCCAAATGTAGTCAACATCAGTATACCACTGTTCGAACTTCAAAAACAATTGAGAAAAAAATTCGGGTTACAAAAATAAAAGGATATCTACGACACAACAGACACACTACATCAAAATGTAAAAAGACTATACTATTCTTATTAAAACGGTCAGCCCAGCGCTGAAATTGCTGAAAAATGAAAATGCATCACTGGTAAATTGTTGTGTCAGGGATTTCGATACCATAAATTACTTAAAACTTTTACTAAATTCTTTCATAGATACAAAGATTTGATTAGTAAATTTGGCTACACCTGTAGAAAGCTTATTAAAAATGGTATTTCTCATCCTAAATTGTATGGTAATATTGTACTTAAAGCGAGGAAATCACTATGTGATCCTTGTAAACTCATCGAACCTTTAAACAAACTTATAAGTAAGGGTTATCGTACCAATATTGTAATTAGATCTCTGAATATAGTTCACATTGGCACTAATATTGATTTTGTCATTAGCAAATTAAAACATAACTAAATTTCATTATCTTTTGAGGCGAGATGTATAGGAGACACAGCCACGTTAACTTTTATTTCTATAGAAGTCGCTCTTCACTATACTACTACATGTCGATACATTTATTTTTGGCATTGCACAAGTCATGTCTTCTTTGACTATTAATGACGTTAAAATACTAAATCCCTGTGATGTGTTTTAGTCTCTGATGCATGATTTTTTACTATTAATTGGTTTTGGCTTTTAACTAGCTGTCAGTAACTGCGAGTACTCTCAAATCGTATTTTCTTGTTAATTCGACCTGTTGATACTGTTTATAATGCTTTTTTGTCATTTTTTATTTATATGGATCTTGGCTGTATACCAGCTTTGATTATTTGTAATATCTTCAATTTTTCACTTATTCTTACAACATTTGTATAAACTTCAAGATTATAAAAAAACGTTTTTTTTTCTAAAGTGAACATTGATTGGTTAAATAATTCTCAGTGTGTTTGAATTTGTTTGTTAACCTTTTGGTCATGAATGTTTTTCTCTAATATTTAATTAACTGTGCATTTGTATTCAGATATCGCAGATCAAATTTATTCGTTCATTGTGTAATCATACGTTTTTTGATTGAGTTAAGTCTGCTAATTGATATTTTATCGTATGTTTTTATATGCTGTGATGTTATGCTATTGTTTAAGAAAAAGGGAGAAGGTTTGGGCCCATTAAAACGTTTAATCCCGCTGCAAATGTTTGCACCTGTCCTAAGTCAGGAATCTGATGTACAGTAGTTGTCGTTTGTTTATGCAATATATACGTGTTTCTCGTTTCTCGTTTTGTTTATATAGATTAGACCGTTGGTTTTCCCGTTTGAATGGTTTTACACTAGTAATTTTGGGGCCCTTTATAGCTTGTTGTTCGGTGTGAGCCAAGGCTCCGTGTTGAAGGCCGTACTTTAACCTATAATGGTTTAATTTTTAAATTGTTATTTGGATGGAGAGTTGTCTCATTGGCACTCACACCACATCTTCCTATATCTATCCGCACTTAGAGGGTTATGTAACCTTTAACAACCCATAGCTATCACAAAAGACAAGAACAAAATTGAAAAGATTTTCCTTAAAAGTGCAACGTTTAACACAGGTAGTAAAAGCGAATAAGGAGCGAATAAGTAACAGGGTATCAGTCGAGCGCTGACACAAGTAAATATGCGCTGATAGGGATATATCAAATCGAAGAACCCATAGCTTACAACAGAGACAAGAACACAATTAAAAGATTTATTAAAAGGTGCAACGTATAAAATTCGTATTATAAGCGAATAAAGAACACATAAGGTATCAGGCAGGCGGTGAAAAACAAGACAAGAAAAAAAAAACGGTTTTCTTTAAAGTTCCAACGTATGTTACACGTATTATAGGTGAATTAGGAACGAATAAGTAACAGGGTATAAGTAGAGCACTACAACGGGTTCGTATGCGCTAATATGGTTAATTTACCTCTAAAATCATATAGCTAATACCAGAGATAAGAAAACTACAAAAGCAGGGCGAAAGATACTATCGTTTCGGAAATAACCCTAGTCTACTAGAAACGCTCGTCCAGCTCCGATTACACTTTTCAGGGAATCGAACAGCATCCTTCTAGACATCACTGACGTCCTAATTGATTTAATTCAACGGTAGTGTCAGGCGGTCATAATAGCAAGTGGTGGTCATACACGTTATTGACAAAGGTACCAGGATTATAATTTAGTACGCCAGCCGCGCGTTTCGTTTACATAAAGACTCATCAGTGACGCTCATATTAAAATATCTATATAGCCAAACAAGTACAAACTTATTGTTATCGTTTTTGTTGAAAAAAAATCTTACAAACATGTAACGTTCCTTTTTTTTAATGAACGAATAAGGTTATCAGTCGAGCACTTAAATTGGCATATACGCAATAACCGGGGTTTTTCACATATAAAAACCAATAGCTAACACCAGAGACAGGAAACAAATTGATTGTATTTTACTTAAAAGGTGCAACTTATAAAATTCGTATTATAAGCGAAAAAGGAACGAATAAGTAAAAGGATATCAGTAGAGCTCTGAAACTGTTACATTCGAGTTAATATTTGTTTTTTTACTTTTTCGATAGCTAAAGTTAGAGACAAGAAAAAAGTGGAAATAGTTTGTCTTATATAAAATTTGCAACGTATAACACACGTATTTTAATCGATTACGGAACGAATAAGTAACAGAGTATCAGTCGGACGCTGAAACGGGTAATTATTTCACCTTTTTGAATCCACAGCTAACACCATAGATAAGCACTAAATTGAAAAGATTCTTTCTTAAAATGTGCAACGTATAACATATTATAAGCGCATGAGGAACGAATTAGTAAACGGGTATCTGTTGATCTCTGGTACATACTCTCTTTTAGGGTTATTTCATCTCTTCCAACAAGGACTAACTCTAGAAACATGTGATAACGCAGTGAAGAAATGCAACGTATTTAAAACATCGAATAAGATTCAACTAATTGTCGAAAATAAAGTACTAGGGGATCAGTTGAGCACAAAGATAGATACAAATGCGTGTTAAAAGGGTTTTTTTACCGCAACAAACCAAGAACTTTAATTACCAGATATTAGACACTAAATCATTAATAAGGGGGAAACATATAAAAAATTGAATAAGTAACGAATAAGGAATAAGGGAAAAGGAATAAGTATCGATTAATATATTAGTAAGATCTTTGAATTTTGTATAAATTGGCGAAAGATTTGATTACTAATATACTTTCTATAGTTTAAAACACAATTTAGCATATATTTTATCCTTATTATGAACTTGTATGGTCCAACATTTTGTCTACGCTTATAAATTCTTTATCATGTTTGATGCCATGTTCTTCACAACTGCATATTGCTTATTTGCGCTAATCCCATTTTGCAACATAATTGGACTGCACAATAAACTTACCAATGGCCAATGACATTCACCCATGTCAATGATTGACAGTACTTATATCTGAAATAAGATAAGTTACAGATATATTCTTTATACGTGTAACTTATGTCTCGATGGAAATATTTTAAGTAAATGCACGATTTATATGTGAAACTCGTACTCTAATATATTATGCAACAGGTCCAAAGGGCATATATTATTACTCTATAATAAAGGGCACACAGAGGATGCGCTTTTTTGACAGGTTCACAGTATATAAAGGGTGTCTTCCTACTATCCCTATATTTTACAAATTCATATTTCTTCTATTCCTACAAACAAAGAACAAAAGATGTTGGTATTAGGTGTTTTTTTTATTGAAATACAGGTAATTACAGGTATTTCAATGAGAAAAAATATAATTAAAATGAAGATGCATTGTAGAGAATATGGAAAAAAAATGCATTGAAAAAGTCATTAACCCTCAATATATCTGTTATTCTGATTGTCCTTTTTATTCCGCTGACAATTTTGACGACTTTTATACTCTTTACATTTCACTTCCACACAATCGCATCAAACAACAGTGTTCCTATGTCTTTCCTTATATCAAGAACCCCTCAATAAGAAATGCCCTTAAAGTGCACATTTTTACGGATGCATAATGGAAACTTTTATATGCTAGTATTCCTTTAATATATATATATATATATATAACATCTTCATGCCTTATATATCATGTACTGTAGTACGCCGCTAGATTAAAACTGACGTGGAAAGGTAACATATGGCCACCGAAAGCTCTTTTATGAGAGCCCAGGTGGTCGTGTGGTCTAGCGGGACGGCTGCAGTGCAGGCGATTTGGTGTCACGATATCACAGTAGCATGGGTTCGAATCCCGGCGAGGGAAGAACCAAAAATTTGCGAAAGCAAATTTACAGATCTAACATTGTTGGGTTGATGTTTAGACGAGTTATATATATATATATATATATATACATGTAAACCTATCTTCCATTTGCAATCCGTCGGTATTAGACAGAGTAGTCTGTATCGTGTTTTTATTCATTTGTCCTATCATATTTCTATTTTATCATTTTGATTTTCTTTTGTCCACACGCTAAAAAAATCAAATCTGAAATCGGAGATTTGAAATAACACATTGAAAGACATATGAGACAGATTATTCAGTCTTCAAAAACGTTATCATATCGAACTTGACTATGCTTTTATTATCCCAATGAAAATTGTTGCAAAACATGGTGCAATGTAAAAAAAACTAGTCCCGTCAATCTGTAGAAAATCTTTTTTTTATCACTAGCCTTACTTGCTGACGTAGAGCCAAAACGTGTGGACCGTAAAAAAATTAAAAAAATAAATATTCAATATTGAAAACATATTTCTTCATTAAATTAATGTATCAAATGAATAGTAAAATCACGAAAATACTTAACTCAGAGGAAAATCCAAATTAAAGTTTGTTATCAAGTGGTAAAAATCGAAAGACATTAAACAATACATTGAAATACATGTATGCTATATTGATTTTGTATCGTCATTGATATTACCTGTTATACAAATGTATTTTGTCTAAACTTGATGTTATCGTTTTAAATCCATGTTCTTACTAGGCTAAACAGAAAGTAACATCAATTATAATTTTAAGGCAATAAGGTTCACAAAAGGTACACCCTCTTTTTTTATATGAAAAATAATCTATTATGAAAGGAAACAGACTAATAACAATTATAAAATATTTTTAGATCAGGTTACCAAGTCTGTAATTGTATGCATCAGGAAGTGTATCATACAAGTAGAATTCATTTACTCTATTCAGCGAATTTATAGTCTTGCCTTTACATTAAAGTTTCACTATACTGAAAAAATCTAATGTGCATTATGATGACAAAAATAATATATAATTATTATATTTCAATAAATTTTTCGATAACTGTTAAACAAATATTATCGCGAAATGGTAGTATTATGATAAAACATAAAACTTCATTATAACATGATGCTACATTAATTTTATATTATATCCAAATCAGACATTCATAGCCATTTTGTCTCAAATTTAAATAACGTGACAGTCGTGGTATATAACACAATACTGAAACTATGTAAACTTCGCATATTTTTACCTACCGTTAATTACATATAAGAGCATCGACTAATTCCAAGATGATCTACAATACAAAATCAGGTACTTCTTAACTGAGGCCATATTATGCACACTTTAAATGTATTTACACAACAGCATATATACCAGATAGATATCATTTCATTCTTAAGTTACAGGTAGGTCTATGAATTAATATTATAATAGTAGCCTTTAATTAAATCTTGGTTATATTGAAGATGCAGTCATATGATAATAATTTAATCCGCACTTTATATTCTAACTAGATTCAAAATATGTCATGGATGACACAATAAACGTTGTCTTTGATTGAAACGATTAATAAAAAGTGTAGATTATTTTTTTTACTTGATTCCTTATTATAAATACATTGAAATAACTATCTTATTATTTATGGTTTTGTACTATAATCAGGCTGTTACATTTGTAGTTTTTTCGTAGAATTGTCTACCATTTTTTTATGTCTGTTTAATCTTACCATACGGTATTGGTTTGACTTATTGTTGAAAGCTGGACGATGGTCTATTGTTGTTCACTAATGTATATGTCTTTTAATATGTGGCAGATATTTGTCTCATAGCTCTTATCATTTAGAAATCAAACACATTTTCAGAAATACTTTGTTATTAGAAACAAATGTTTAAATGTGACTTATGCCATTGAAATTATGTTTTTAAATACATGCATACCTTCCTTTGGAACATTTGAACATTATTTGACCTGCATGGTAACATATATCCAAGCTTAATTTAATGATAAATTCTGTTCTAATGAAATATCCATAATCACATTTTCTTGGTAAGACATTTAGGTGTTATCCGTGGAAGTAATATACCTGTTAAGGAATGTACTTTTGTGTATTATGTATTTAAATGTAAACTACAAAAGTAATTTATTAGTATTGACTAACAAACATTAGCCTCAAATGAGTATATATGTATTATTTACAAGTTTGCATATGATTTGATAGATGTATTTAAGACAACAAAAAAGAAAACGCTTCAAATGTACAAAAATCTATAAAGTACTTAAGTCATTGTTTAGAATAGTGGGGTATAGAAGAGAGGCGCTGTATAATAAATAGATAGCAAGTTTGGTCGAAATTAAATCAACAACTCCTTGACAAAAACTTAAAAAGGACCAAAAGATATTATACTAACCACATTCAATAATCAACAGACACGTCTCATTCATTACAACTGAAAGGTTATGCTTGGTCAGCTCCACTTAACCCGCTAGCTACCAGTTTGGTTTACTGATATATGGATCAACAACATAATTCTTTGAATGCCAGAAACCAATATATAACACTGTGCACCACGTTATATAAACCTAATGTTCGCGTAAATACCAGTGTTAGCGTTAGGTCCGTAATACCCGTTATCAGAAAATAGCATGCCAACTAATGTACGAGGGTCTATATTAGGTGTTGGATAATTCACCGCCATTTTACTGCCTCACGACTCTGATCCTGACAAAGCTTCTTATCATCATTATAAATATGTCCGAGACCCATCGACCAGGACTCCAACACCGTGATTGGTGGGATGCTAAGCTGACAATCCTGGCCCTTAAAGCAGCCATTGTGAAGCAGGTATACTGCAACCAAACAACAAAAGTCAAAACCCAAACCAAATTTGAATCGTATCGTTGGTCATTGATTCGAGTACTAAATGACCACTCATGTGAACTTGGTACTTGTATACAAATTAGGCGGAAGAAACCGTGTCTGTTGGTGTTTTTTTTATTGGTTTTGATCTGTGGGGATATATTAATGAATCCAAAAAGAATCAGAAAAGTTTTGATTACTAATGGAAAGAACATCTCCAATATATCTAACTGTAAAATTAAATGATCTGGATTCTTTGTTCTTCGTGTATTTGACAAATGTCTAATGGAATTCTGACTCATATGAAAAAAAAGACGTCGACATGGAGTGCCGACAAATATGTTGTAATTAAAACACTCCAGCTTTCTGATCACTTGTTTCTCTGTGTAGCATTTTTTTTTCATTATCAACAAAATACGCGTATGGTATCTTCAAGTATACAGTTAGGTCGTATGCTACCATTTTTATGTTTAAAAGCATGTGAATCATTTCTATTATATGGACGATTTTATAAATTTAACATGGGAATGGTGGTAAACAGATATGAGAAATCATAAGTTTTGATAGAACTAATTCCAGATAAAGATCGAGATTTAAAATTATCCAGAAATTCTTTAAGTGCTTTTATAATTCTCATATGGGTAATTCTACTCCGCGACTAAACAGTTTCCCAATATATCTAAGGACACTATGTTACTGCGAGAGGTATATTTTCTTGAATCTAAATCATGATTTTTTTTCTACACACCTGACCAAAAATAGCAATTGCTTAATCAAACCACAGTATTTTCGATACTGTGGATTCATTAATATTCGTTGGATACCAATTTTCATGGATTTCGTGGGTACAGGGGAACCACGAATTCAAATGTTCAACGAATTACAAATTTTCTAAAGGAATTGGTGTATGGCTTGCCAAAACCACGAAATTAAATATCCACGAATATGCAAGTTTTTCCCAAACCACGAAAATTGGTACCAACGAAAATAAACGAATCCACAGTAGTTTGCGTTTTAGCGTTAATTTCTTGAAAACAACATTTGCCATGGAGATTGTTTGACTTACAAAACAGATTCAATTATTTTATATGCTTTTTATGTGCTCTCAGTTTGGATAGAACTGAGAAAATCGTTCGGTAAATTAACTCAACTTAACCATGTTCAACTTAATCAATTTATGACACAATGATTTGTACTTAACGATCCGTCATATGACGATGTAACTACATGTGTGTTTACTCATCTTCTTATGTCGAGTAAGATTTACAGTCCTATCTAGTACTGAATAAATTAAATGGCAAACTTTCGCGACTTTGTTGATTTATAATGCCATTTCGTGACATGAGCCAGAGTTTTCGTTATTATTTCAAACAAAGCTATCTAGGTACAAGATGCATTTCGCTATGAAGCTATGTTTTCCTTTAGCTATGCAATAACATTTCAAGTTCTATATTAAACCTTTTACATCTTTCGGAATATTAAACAAAAAGTTTACATAAAGACGTCCAGGAACCAAATGCTGCTTTTATTGTTTTTCTGTTTGTCTTTTTCATTTTTAGTCATTGCGTTGTCAGTTTGTTTTAGATTTATGAGTTTGATTATCCCTTTGGTATCTTTCGTCCCTCTTCTTTTACAAGTATTCCCGCTAGAGCAGGTCTTCAACAGGAACCAACGTCATATTTAGACAAACTGCGGAACCAGTTCTTGTTCACAATTTCTAATAGCAGTTTTTTGCAAATTATACAATTCTTAGAGATGTAAAGAAACGATAGCCCACCACGTTGACAACTTTCTATAATATCGTAATTTAATGAAATAAGTATATTTCATTTTCTCATTAATGAGCTAGTATGATTGATAGGATAATCTCTTGTAATTATGTATATAAAGTTACATATTAAGCTCGGAAGGCCAGCATCTTACTATTCTAATTAATGATTATAATAACTATGTTATTACTGATATATTAGCTATTTATTGAGATCGGATTCATCATTTTATATATGATTATGCTGGAGTCAACAAACTGCACTAAAAACAGAGGTAAACTATCAATAACCAATACGTAATTAAAAGTACACCCGACCCCTACTCTCCCGTCGGTAACAATAAAAGGATTGACATAGTCTCTATGAGTTTGTACTCGACCAATAAAGCAAAAAGAATATTAATAAGAAACAGAGGCCAAACAGGATGTGTTCTGTAATTGTATTATTGACCTTGTATTTTATAATTGTAGCAATTATGGGTAACCATATATGTATGTATTGTTATAAAAATTGTTTTGTAAATGTTTAGATGTGGTTGAGAACCGAGAATGCTATAAAAAAGTATTTCGATGTATATTGTTCAGAAATTATTTCTATATTTACCGCTTATCCGGTGTTTAAATTGTAATTCTATGGTTATGTTTTTTAAGATTGACCGTTTCAAAAACTTTGAGCATAAAAACTTTAGTTAAAAAATGTTAAATATATGTATTATCTAAATACGTGTGTTATTCAACGACAGTACGATTACTTGTTGCTATATATATACGTGTAAATAGGTTAAATGTTTAAAAGGAGTATTTAAATTTTTAATCATTGTGTTCTTTGTTGATTAGGTAAATGTATGTTTTTTTATTTATGTATCATTGCTATTTTGATTAGTTTCTTTTGTAACCTTTTCTGACATCGGACTCATACTTCTTTTGAACTTAGTTTTTCCATGCATATTGCTGTGTGTGTGTGTTTATTCCTCACTGGCTTGAAGTAGACGGAAAGGTATAGACCTCACAAAACATGTCAAACCCCGCCGCATTTTTGCGCCTGTCTTATGTAAGGAGTTGTATGTAACGACCATTTTCACAAAAGTTGAGAAGCCTGCTAAAACCTCCTCTAGGTTTGGAATGTTTTCGCTGTGTTTTCTCTCCTTTGGTCGTGGATTTCCATTCTGGATGAAACAAGCATAGTTAGATACGTTAATCTGTTGATGCATCCTTTTTCTTCTCGTTTTGAGTCCAGGTTTCTTTTAGTAACATAACTTTAACTCCACATTCCATATTCCATACTTAATTCTTCATAGGAAAATTAAATCTATAGGAGGAAAACTAAAGTGCAAACTGAATAGAGAGCTTCAAAATCATTTTGAGATATTTTACGCGATTCCTGAGGTGATAGCCTCCGAGGGGTTTGCCTTATCTGACCATATGTGTTAATTGCGCTATGACGACGAGGGTCTTTATCTATTAACTTTGAAATTTCAAAGCGTACATGGTTCATTGTGTGCTTTAAAGTCATGTTAAAAGAAACCCATTAAGAAAATCAATTAAATTTACATATACTGTTAAAGCTAAGATCTCAAATTCTAGCTACTATGAACGCCCTAAGATAATTTCACTAGTAAAATTTCATGTGAAATAAGAAAATCTGTATATAGCTTTTGTCCTTTTAGTCCATATGCCAGTTTACAAATGTTTTTTTTTGTTTTTTTTTGTTTTGTTTCTTTATGATGTATTGATCAATTCAAAATTTTCCTAGTTAAGTGTGTTTCTTAGAACATACATTCAATACGGCAACTGTATTTAAAGCATATAATGATTATAAGAATCACGTGTTAGCTCGACAGAATTTCATCTGACGTCATTTTCATGGCTCATTCATTAATGTTAATTTTCCTGATTAAGTGTGATTTTCAGATACTTTGTGCAATAGGTCAACTAAGTTTGAAAATATTTGGTGTATGGAATGATTGTAAGGTAAACATGCATTTCTAGTTTGGTTTATATAATAACATTAACGGTACCAATTTTTTTTGCGCCAGATGCACATTTCGACAATGAATGTCTCTTCAGTGATGCTCGTTGCCAAAATATTTGAAATTCAAAGCTTATACAAAAGATGAAGAACTATAATCCAAAAGGTCCAAAAAGTATAGCCAAATTCGTATCTATCTTTGACCTTATTTTCTTGGATTATATTAAGTTGGTGTAACATAATATATTTATGACTATCAACTCAAATTAAAATCAACGGTAAGTAAAGAAGACGATACATTGCAGCATGTACACTCTGTTAATGATTGTCAAAATCGTTTCTGACAACACAATACTCCGACTGTACTCGTCTTTTAATTTACGGTTAATGTTTACTATATGGTTATAATATTAATCCATAACTTATAACTTTTAATAACTTACTACGTCCCACTTTTACTATGGTCACTCTGATAATGCTTTAGAAAGGTCGTGGATATACTATGCTTCGATATACGTTCATATTTGGTAGAATTGATTATACTTAGGCCGGCTAGATTCATTTCGATCAACAAAAGTAAGTGAAAACTCAGTATACTTCGTTTATGTATTTTGTTGTCGAAAATTAATTTTCAATGGGATTGACAGTTACGCTGATTCTTTTAACACCATTGTTTGAATTTAAGTAATTTGTTGGCAACTTCGACGTATCATTGTGTTTCAAATGCTTGTTCATCAAGTAGAACTTCAATCATAACAGATAATTTCAATTAAGAATCGAGTAACCCGAACTGGTTGTTTAACCTAAAACATCCATGTTATATCGGTCTACCAGGTCGGATATCGTCGTATTAACCTTAAAATCGCTCACTACAGGTATAGAATAATCCTCAATACTACTTTTAACATGACGTTCTTCAAACGCTTTCAGTACACACCCATGGCAAGATATGAATATATTTTAAAGGCAATACCGATCGTCCTCCCACGTCTTAAAATTTTTGTGAATGAGCTACCCGACGTCATATAACGATAACGAACTAATCAATGCATTTTATGGACAAGAAAGGTTGTGAAACCGGAAATCATTACAAAAAAGAAACGTAACCAAACGATGCTTAAATGACGGTTCCTAAAAAACGGTTGGGACATTTGATTAAGAAAAACATAAGATATTTAAAATTCCATGGACACCAGAGGATTTTCAAAATCCCATGGGATGATTATTTCCCTTAAAGTATCAATTACAAAGGGTACAGTGTATTTTTGTTTGATTTAGTTATCAATCTCATTGTAGTTTACTTCTTTCTTGGATATGTGAACCATGGTAATGCAATATATTTTTCACTAGCTGTTCAAAACGAAGTATTTAAACAACAAAGCAGAATATGTTACAGTATAAATATATATTCATTTATGAATTCTAGAATAATAATTACTTGAAACACAATTATTATCAACAATTGAAATCAATACAAACATCTATAATTACGATCAACGGTCAGAAGCTCTATCATTTTGCTTAACATAGCTATTTACATAAACAAAAATCAGAATATCCCTCCACCGCAATAAGTAGTAGTTTCTTTCAAATAATCCAGCATTATGTGATTATAATGTATAGTCAACATGTATATGCCATTCAACACAGAACATTGTGATGAATATGGTTTCAATATCTGATAATTGATAGAACTTCAATTGATTGATCATGACTGATGAACATACTAACGAATAAAAAGGAAAATCACAAAAATACTGAACCCGTAGGAAAACTCAAAAAGGAAAGTCCAAAATCAAAAGGCAAAATCAAAAGTCCAAACGTATCAAACAAATGGATAGCAACTATCATATTCCTGGCTTGGTACAGGCATTATCTAATGTAGAAAATGGTGGACTGAACCTGGTTTTAAAGCTAGCTAAACCTCTCACTTGTATGACAGTCGCATCAAATTCCATTACATTGTCAACGATGCATGAACAAAACAAACATATTCAAAGAGTAAAAATGTCAAAAATAGGGGTACATCAGTCAATATTGTGTTATCATCTTAATCACTTTAAAAAAACAAAAAATGTAACGAAGAAGCACAAAAAGGCATACATTAAATTTGACATACTCATTTTGCTTATCTTATACGACTTTATTTATCTATCAAAAGTCTACCCGTAAAGCATAGAAGGTTTTCAGTACTGGTGTAAAATTGCGCGTTTTAAAATCGCACAGGAGGACATAAAATAATGTTGTCGTTTAAAGTATGACGGCATACATAAATGCAGAGTCACGTAAAGTAGATATAACAAAAAACAGACTTAACAGTAAAAGTAATAATTATAAATAAATTAATTGTGTGGTTCAAAGTATGACCTGATACATAAGAACAGTTTCACATATAATAAAAAACAGACTTAACAGAAAAAGTAGTATTATGGAATCAAATAGTTTTGTCATTCAAAGTATGTCAAGATCCATAAGTAAAGTGATATTAATAAATGAAATAAATTTGTCTTTCAAAGTATGATGACATTGCGGATGTCGATGAGAGCGGACGTGAAATGTTTGCAGAGAGAATCCATCATTTTCTTGTTGAGGAAAACATCTGCAGATATTTTCAGGTTTGTTTGAGACATGTGATCTCCCCATTTGGGATTCATTAGTAGTTTCCTTTGGAAACTATAAGACATATCTTTTGAAGTCTGAGAGTTCTTGCTGTTCTCCTAATGGATCGGCAGTTTCTTTTCGAGATCCTTTTCGGTAGGATTTTCGGCTTTCCTCTACCTATGATACAGCAGGGCATTTGGCAGTGTCGGTTTTGATATATATTTTGTCCTAACCGATTCCTCGTTATTACCTTAGCGTATTTTGCCACGGCATTTGTGGGGCATCCGGGGTGACCTTGTTCCATTTAATGTATATAATTTTGCACTTTTTTAATTATTTATTTATACTTTGAGGACTGAGCGAATCAGGTGGGTGTGTGAGTTTAGTATGTTTTATTTGATTGCATTGTATCTATAGCTGCACACAGAAGCAATACATTTTTACAAAAAACAAACAAAAATAACGCAATTAAAGTACAAAGAAAGCATTCAATGCAGGTTTTAATGCAATGCACATACTACTGTATATACAAACTGAAACATCTTGTCCACAACATCACACATGGAACATTCGCATTGGAAGAGTTTAGCCAAATCTTCCTATATAGAAAAGAAAAAAAAAACTAAATTTCTATGTCAGATATTTAATTGTTAATTCAGCAATTGTGCTGCTATTATGGGAAAGGTTTTGAACAAATATTTAAACTTGCGTTAGCAGTCTGCAACCTCAAAGCTGCTTGATTCTTCTGATTGTATTGTCCTTGGTAAGTTTATTTTCAGCGCCATGAGATTTGTTTCGAATCTTAAATTTTGGAAATATCGTTTCCAATTTTGAAGTCAGACAAGCTTTGATCCATGTACCTGTGTTTTGATACTGATTTGTCTAACGGGTTGTCAGTATGTACACCATCAAAAGGTACTATTTGTTCATACGGATGGATATTGCCGTAAATTTGAACAGGATAATCTGTGATTGATACTGAATTTACAGAAGATAACCTGTTTTGTGTGGTGGCATTGAGAAATGTGGGATGTTTGTCGACCTCAGTCATAGAAAGATATGAATTCAGAAAACATTCATTGGCATGCTCGGATATTTCTTCGTCAGAAAATGAAAATGAACCGCTCAGCCAATCTTGGTCGTCAGTCGCAGAGTACCTGATTCCGGCTTGATTTACATTATTATCAATCCCAGTATTCTCACCAATCAAATCATTTGCACTCGCTTTGTTCCGGCTTATACTTGACCGTTTGGCAGTTTCTTTATTATGGTGCGTTCTTGTGGATCTCGTATTGAGGAAATATTCGGCTTTTCGTTTGTATTTTAAACAACACGCTGCTAAAGCCAGAATAACTGCAATACTTCCTGCACCCATTGAATATATGATTAAACGTAATCCATCTATAAACATGATAAAGGAAGAATGTAATATGCATGAAATGAGGTAAATTCTGTTTTAGTTGTTCATGTAGCCATTTAAGTAAGTTGAAATTAAAAAAAAACAAAAAACACAACCACTGTTAGTACCGATCAGAACAATATTTTTATATAGGCAACCGTAGTAAACCGCTGTTAAAAAATCTTAAATCGATTGACAAAAAAAAATCCGGGTTACAAACTAAAATCGAGAGAAACACATCAAATATAAAAGGGAAATAACGAAACAACAAAAACACTAAAGATCAACGAAAGAAACGTCAATGCAACATGAATCAATACCAACTCTTTCATAAGAACTGCCATATTTTTGACTTGGTAGAGGACATGATTCAAAAATATTTCTACTATTGTATATAGATAACATGCACGGATCCAAATTGTATTAAGACTAGAGGCTCGCATGAGCATATGAAGCTCACATGCATCTACTGTAGTTTTGCAAGTCTTATAAAATAAGGTTTAAATCCTAATAAATAATATTAAATATCATAATAATAGTTAATAAAATTTAAATGTAAAAATTGAAAATGGAAATCGGGAATGTGTCAAAGAGACAACAACCCGACCGTAGAAAAAAAGCAACAGCAGAAGGTCACCAACAGGTCTTCAATGTAGCGAGAAATTCCCGCACCCGGAGGCGTCCTTCAGCTAGCCCCTATACAAATATATACTAGTTCAGTGGTAATGAACGCCATACTAATTTCCAAATTGTACACAAGAAACTAAAATTAAAATAACACAAGACTAACAAAGGCCAGAAGCTCCTAACTAGGAACAGACGTAAAAATGTGGCGGGGTTAAACCTGTTTGTGGGATCTCAACCCTCCCCCTATATCTCTAGCCAATGTAGAATGTAGTTAACATCTTTATTTATAGTCGATTGGAAAACAAGTTTTGCAACTTACATTAATCCCTTTCCACTTTGCAGATGCGAGTGGTGCCTTGACGCGGCATTAGCCTGCTCTTTTTTTAAATCTACAAAGGTGACTTTTACGTGCAAGACATATAGCTCTCTCTTAACAAGTGTCAGCCATTTATCGTCTACTTCAGATGGACTATCCTGGTTTTCTCAAGACCATACTCACAAATGGTGTGAAGGGAGATCCAAAAATGCAGTCCTTGAAAGTTTCATCCCTGCAATAATCGAACCGGGAACCTTTTTCTTAGTAGTTCGATGAACTAACCACTACACCACGGATCTCTATAATAATGGTTGATTATTTCATCTTAGATGTGGAGCGTGGTCACTGAATTCATTTTTTAAAACTAAGAACTCTTTTGAGCACCAAAGGTGGCTGTGACAATGATATGAACAACAGGTTCAAGAAAGCTAAAGGCCAATTTAGCAGGTTAAGAAAAACATGGAGATCATCGGTGCTGTCTTTTAAAACAAAGGTCCGATTATTTAACAGCTTAGTCATATCAGTCCTACTGTATGGATTTGAAACCTGGAAAACAACTGAACAAGACAAAAAGAACTTAAACGCCTTTCAAAATAAATGTCTGAGACGGATATTGAAAATAAGATGGCCAAATACAATTTCAAAGGAAAACCTCCACATAAGAGCTGGAACAAAGAAGCTAAGTGATGATGTTATAGAACGGCGTTGGAGATGGATTGGCCATGTACTTAGAATGGGAACCAACAGTATATGTTCAGTTGCACTGACATGGAAACCAGAGGGGAACAAGAAAGTTGGACATCCCCAAACCTCCTGGAGAGGAACTGTAGAGACAGAACGAACATCACTTGTATGGAACAGCTCGGCCTCAGCAAGAACAGTAGCTAGAGACCGTGTCAGATGGAAACAATGTATCAGGGACTTAAATGCCGACCGGCATGAAAAGAATAGGTCCTAGGTCCTACTCATTTGATGATTTAGGCCGAGTTTGGTTTAATTTAGCTCAGTTGTTGTTTAGAAAAGAATTTTTTGTTATGAAAGTAAACGGACGACGACGGACACCGGACGGGGAACGACATTGGACGACAGCCGACAACGGACAACGGACTACAATTGATTAGAAAAGCTAACTTGACTTGTTGGGTAGATAGGTTTAAAGAAATAAGAAAAACAAAAATGGTGTTGTCTTGCATAAATACACCATATTGAAAATAACTGTGAAAACTAAGTTTGGTATATAACAAAAGAGAAATAACTATTGTACATTTAACAACATATGTGTTCCAAAGCGTATTCTAAAATTTTATCTGATGACATTGGGAGCCATTCCAACTATGTGACTGCAAACATATGAAACAAGACAGATACAATTTTTTTTTAAATAACACTCCGCATAACACAAGCAAATTTCATTTATATCAAATTCACGTGAATTTAAATTCATGTGAATCTCACGTGAATTTCATATCAAACGAGCTTACAAAATATACTTAAAACTTACGTGATATCAGTTATTGTTAGTATTATGTGAATCTGATGTGAAACTCACATCAATTTCACATGAATATCACATGATTGTTTTTATGTGAAATTCACATGAATTTGAAAAAAATAAGTATTTAAATGGCATTTAAATTTCCAATTTAAATAGAATCATGAATAATACCAATTTGTTTTTAAAAATTTCACGTGAAATTTATGTAAAATATCTCACTTGACATTGATGTGAGACTCAATTCTCGTGAAATTCACATGAATATGTTCACGCGAGTTTTATGTATAAGATCGTTCATGATAAATTCCATATGAATTTCGGGTGAGCCAGCTTGCCTGTTTAAAGAATTTAATGTAGAAAATTGTATTATATTGTACTTTTTATGTGTATATTATGACTGAAACACCTTCAATATGTTGTTATTTATCATAGTAAAATATGTACAATAAAGAAGATCAACGATACTTCCTCGCACAAAACAAATAAATGCAATGTAATATATCATTTGTTTACCAACATAACCGTCATGGATAAAGTTATCCGGTTTTTTTCTCTGAATTATTTAACATTTAATGTATACTTCTTTAAAAAAAAACATACGTAAATTTATGTTCGTAAATTGTTAAGTTACAATTTGTTTTATTTCATCTCGGGACTTTTTTATGCCGACTATATGGTATGCTTGTTTCTCATTTTTGAAGGCCGTACGATTGCCTATAATTACTAAAATGTAAACATTCAATTTAATTTGGATAGTTGTTTTAATTGCAATCATACCAGACCTCCTTATTTTTAAATAGTCCAACAAGTGAATACACACGGTCAAGATAAATACAATTGAAAAAGGAAAAGGGGAATGTGTCAAAGAGACAACAACCCGACCATAGAAAAAACAACAGCAGAAGGTCACCAACAGGTCTTCAAGATAGCGGGAAATTCCCGCACCCGGACGTTTGCATTGCGTTTTTAAGTATAAGTAAATTTATATTACCTTTTGTGTCAATAGCTGAATTTCTATTTGCTTGTGATGTATTCTGATTGGTGTCTCTGGGTGTAGTTTTTTCTAAACCTTCTGAAAATAATTTGTTCATAACTAAGTCGTCAAGATAACATTAAAATTAATGGTTGATTTTCATATCATAGTATAAATATTACATAAATTAAGGACACAACTATTCTTAGATTAAGTTGAATATTGTATTAGATCATTAACAAAAGATATAGGTCAATTGCATATTGTTATTTGATATTTTCACGAGTAGATATGTCTAGTGAACGGGCTGGCGGATGCTCAATTTACTCATCGTACGGTTAAATTTACCAATATTTATGCAATTATTCTTTTCCTGTTACGAATTTTCTTAGGTGAAACAAAAAAAAAATAAGAATTTATAATTAATACTATAAGTCGAAAGAGCATTAGAACACAATAAGCTAACACAATTGAAAAGTTATGATGGGGCTCCTTTTTGGGATATTTCGTTGGCAGGAAAAAGTTAACTCGGACTTTAATCTTAAATTGCGTTTGTATTGTTTGAGTCTCTTATCAAAATTAAGAATAAAGAATCTGCTTAAGATTTGACAAATGACATTTTATGGGCTATTAGGGTAGAGTCATGGTATACCGCCATCTTGGATTGTACAATCACAGTACACAATTGGTCTAGTTATTTGCCCCAAATCAGCAAATATGGAAACAGATTTGCAATTTAATGGTTAAACTGTTCATTTATATATATATAAAAACTTGTTAATTTATTTTATCATATATTTAGTACAAAATACAGCTATTTTGTATATCTAATAAAGGTTCTTTTTTCCAGTCTGTATCACCTACCCTGTATCGCATACCCCGTATCGCATGGCTAAACCCGTATCGCATACCCCGTATCGCATGGTAAAACCCGTATCGCATATCTTTTTTTTTTTTTTTTTTTTTTTAAACTTAAGTCAGTTTGTTGGGGTTTTTTTTTGCTTAAGAATTTTTTTTCTATTAAAATTAAATATTAAAAAAAAAATAAAAAAAAAAATAGGTCAATTTTTTAATGACGTCATTGTTTGGTATGTAACGTCACGAACATCAAGTTTTTACAACAATTTTTTTGGCACACTAAATGCAACTATAAAAAATACAAAACACTCAATAATACAATAATAAACAAAATATTTTCAAAACAACAGATTGTAAGGTAACCTAGGTGCTTCGTATAAATAATTGAGCAGTTATTTTAAAGCTTTGAAACAAGACAAAAGCAGAACTGAAGGTAACTCAGTGCTATGGATCAGAAAACAGTTCATATAATATAAAACTCTTCTGTTGAAATATATGATAAAGCGTATAATACATGGCAAAATCCGTATCACATGCCGTATCACCCTCGACCAATATCATCCCTCGGGCCTAAGGGCCCTCGGGCTGATATTGATGTCTCGGGATGATACGACATATGATACGGATTTTGCCATGTATTATTCTCTATGTATTATTTAAATGTTTTGTATCTAATATCAACTTTTCTTGTTTTCAAAACATTTTTTCAAATGAGCCATTTAAGTGGAGATAACTCTTTTAGTACAAAATTCATACTGGGCTAATAGGGAATTTTTGTATTTTTACTTGTGGCTAGAAAACATGTTCGGTGACACCAAGTTTTCTTTTTATTTTCTTAAAACATGAAACCTATCTCCTCACAATTTATTTCAAAATTCTATTTTACAGAATTTTTGTATGCACTCTTATGTGTTTTTTCATGAACAAACTAACCATTGTAGCAACTTTATGTATTCCGTATGATATTTTACCTTTTTCTGTTATATTGAGGATACCTATATATTAGGAACGACACATAGAGATATGATCAGTTTATTTTGACACCTGTTTAAATGGGTTTTTTTAAATGTTTATTTTGTTAAGGACTGTGTTTTCCGAAATATACGATGAACCGTTAATGTTCAGGATACATGTATTTGCAAATATGTCTGTTAGTTTAAGCCACAATTACTAAAAAAGATGATTTGGTGTAAAATTTAATCAGCAGTCAATCATCCTGTTCATAAAATTTAGTAATGTGAAACTGCCATTGATTTGAAATTTGTTGCAACTGTTATACAAGTGAGAGCTTCAGCTAGATATAAAACCATGTTAAATCGACTGTTTTCTACATGGTCTACATAAGAAAATGTCTGTACTAAGTTAGGAATATTACAGTTGTTGATGTGCTTTAGCTTTTGAGTTTGCCATTTACTAAGTGACGTTTGGAACTTCCTCGGATTTCGGTATTTTCAAAATATTATTTTTGATTCAAAATCGAAAATTACCTGACTTCATAGATGACTCCTTAACACATCCATACACAACGTCACATCTGAAAGAGTTACAAATCACTATACTGTAGGGTAAGGATATTAACGAAACAACAAAAAAGATAGACAACGTGCACTTTTGCGGGCATCATCCATAATGCGACATGCAAAGATAGTACATGCAAAATGATAATCACGTAAACCTTACAATAATCTAAAAAAAAGGGGGCAATACTAAAACATACATTTTGTAAGAAAAACAAAGTCCATTTATAGCATAATAAAATGTACAAAATACAAATGTTTTAATACTATTTTCTGAAATGTACGGCTTTGATTGCTGATAACATTGATATTAATAATTTAGAAAGCGGTTACTTGAAGCACTTTGAAGACCCTTAAATTTATCGTTGTGTGTAAGGATATTCATACAATTTAGGTATGGTATCCAATACAGTGATGGAAGATTCAATCTTTCATCTTTGGTTATATCTCCAAAGGAACATGGAACAGAGCTATGATAATCCAGGATTTCCTCTTTATGAAGTGTCATTGAGGATACATGTTGAGTTTCATAATGAACTGTCAACAATTTTTTTATTTATCAAGCAGTTAATGTAACATGATTAACACCCAACACAGATGTTGTCTGGGACTTTATAGTCTTGGATAACATAATATTAGTCATGGATGTAGAACAGGCGTCTTGCAAAATTAGGGTGCTGATGGAGCACGCATATGGTTTTGGAAGACTCATTCAGTTTAATACTTCTGATTTGTGTTAACGACCTCATAGCCTTAATTAACTCGGAAAGAGTATGTACGTCTTATTGCACGCGTTCAAACAATTGCCTGGTATAATTCTTTACTGAATCCACCAGTATTTAAAGTGTTTCCCATTGAGGGATTAAAGCTCACAATCTTCCTGATCTGTTTTAACACCTTTGCAGGCAAGTTTGCATATATGAATGATATATGAAAGGGGAACTAGCACATGTGCAACTAGCAGGTTTACACCTGCAGTCATCATTGAGAGTCTGCAACACGTGTTTGTAGATGAAGAGTTGAGTTGCAATAAGTTTGGTATAGGTATAAAAACAATTATGACATTTGAAGATCGGTAAACGTCGTTTGTCTCGAATTTATTTTGGAACAGGTTAATCTACGAATATGTTATTCTAACAGTTTTGATGATATGTTAGAATAGACGCTTACAAAATAGACATGTAAGCTAGAAATATGTACCATGCTTTAAGTAAAAGTAAATTGTTATAAATGCCTTATGTAAAAATGACATCACATTAACCACATTTAAAAGGTCAGAATATCATATGTTAGGTTGATAGTTCTATAATTCTAAATTAAGTTCTAGGTTCTATTGTTTCCAAAAAAAATATAGCATGCAGAACTTATCAAATACCTCTCGTTATGTTGACAGTTACAAGTATGTATGCATTTTGTGCCCCATTGCCCAGGTGAACATGGTTGGCATGGAAATCCGTCCTTTGAAATATAACCACTTTCACATTCTATAAACAAAGACAGGACTTGTCCGTTAATAAATGTTCATTTTGTTAAATAGTTCTACAGTTGGTCCTTCAATCAAACATGACAAATATGGTTCTTATTCAAAAATATGAAATAGGTATAATCAACCTCTGCAAATAATTAAGTAATGTAAAACCTTTTTATCTTTTCTAAAATACATTTGATTTATATTCTCTGGTTCTATATGTCAACTAGTTGCCTTTAATCTTATATTCATGTTAACCGGTTTACGCTACGCAAATTAATGTAAATATAAGTATGTGTCATTTTTTCCATACCCTAGAGCTTGAGAAAATGGTCGTTGACTTATCATTCGTATTATATTTTTGAACAGATCAGAATGTATTCAACATGGTTTTTTTTTAAATTTTGTACTTCTCACGAGTGCATATTGGAACCACACTTTGTTCAACGGTATAATCTCAAATTTGGCAATTATGTACCTCTAGGGATAGGTAACACAATACAAAAACAAAATGATTGACTTGCTTGGTTCGGCAACTTGAGTGAAAACGGTGGCAAAAACCTGGATGTTTGTTTTCCCATAGAATGTTTGTGAGTTTACTTTTTTATAAGTGTATAAATAGATCTCATTGAATCCGTTTGCATATGACCTTTAATTTAAACCCTCAGTTACATTCAATTTAAGCATGAATTATGGGTGTTTAGTACATTTGGGTTTTTTTTAAAAGGAAATTATGTCAACATTGAAAGTGAAAAAAAGGTAATTAATAATTTGATTGACTCAATTTATCCACACAAACGCAGTTTCTAAAGATAAAACTGTGATAAACATATAACAAACATATGATATGAAATTAAACATACCTAGAAAATTCCAATTGCATGTGTTTGCTATCTATTAATATCTATTTTTCTGTTTATAAAGTTTATATGACGGTCGGCAGTTTTCGGAGGCACACAAAATAGGTTGAGAATTAAATGACGTGAAGACTGAAATCAACAGTAAACGATGATACATATTATCGACCCCGTGACTTGTAAAGTGTTTATTTAAGACTTTTTCAGTTTAGATATATGTTTTGATATGTTTATAAATTCTATATGAGAATTTAAGTAAAATCGGTGGACATGTATTTAACAGCCATTAGCCCTTTTAAGATGAATTTCAATTTATTTGTTTAGTTTAGATTATACTCTTTGTGCTGCATCCGGTTTTATAATGAAACAAATAACTCATAACTCAAAACTAAAGAGAGACGTATCACATCAAGGAGACCTTTAAATTCGTAAGTTGAAAAAAACTGACATGGCGCTTAAAGACAATGACAAACAGACAAACAGCAGAACACCATACAACATAGAAACCAAAATATTTAGCAGCACAACGTAAAAGAACTTTTTTAAATCGACTACACTGGCAATACCTGTATCTCATCTTTTGAATAAGATATTGAAAGGCAGTATGGTATGTTTAATTTGTTTTTCAGTTTTTTTCACTATTGTTTTTTTTTCCTTTCTCACAGACATTAACAGACAAAAACATACCTGTACACTTGCCGTTCTTCTGCTCGTAGTTATTACAACAAAACCATGACTTATTTTTTGAATTGCTGTAAAAAGGATATTTAAACAAGTTAAATCAAGTTATCATGCATAACTGAAATGAATTTGTCAAACATTTGTTACTTCCTTCAAACGAATATTCTGTTGCGAATTTATATATTGAACATTTTTATGTTGGCACTGGCTACGGTTACATGGAAATTTAACAATAATAAAAAATATAGAGTCAGGTAAGGATCCGATTAATTACGAATGTAACAATTATACTTGAGTCTACGGTTACATTGCGCTATTGTTACATCACTGCACTTCAATGTGACGCTAGATTAATTAAACTTAAATCTTCTATAGTGCAATCAGATATACATATTAGCATATTCATTTGAAGGGCCGTTCGGGTCATATTAAATTTGTGTACACGTACGCTAGAGAAACACGTAACAGGTCGTGCATATACCCTAGCGGAATACGTAACACCTTGTTGGCGAATTCTAGAAGAGTATGTCACATTTTGTTTACGTACCTAGAGGAACATGTAACACTTTGTTCACCTACCTAGAGGAACTTGTAACACTTTGTTCATGTACCAAGAGGAACATGTAACACTTTGTTCACGTACAAGGAGGAACATGTAACACTTTGTTCATGTACCTAGAGGAACATGTAACACTTTGTTTACGTACCTAAAGGAACATGTCACACTTTGTTCACGTACCTAAAGGAACATGTAACACTTTGTTTACGTACCTAAAGGAACATGTGACACTTTGTTTACGTACATAAAGGAACATGTAACACTTTGTTTACGTACCTAGAGGAACATGTAACATTTTGTTTCCGTACCTACAGGAACATGTAACACTTTGTTTACGTACCTAGAGGAACATGTAACATTTTGTTTACGTACCTAGAGGAACATGTAACACTTTGTTCACGTACCTAAAGGAACATGTCACACTTTGTTTACGTACCTAGAAGAACATGTAACATTTTGTTTACGTACCTAGAGGAACATGTAACACTTTGTTCAGGTACAAGGAGGAACATGTAACACTGTGTTCATGAACCTAGAGGAACATGTAACACTGTGTTCATGTACCTAGAGGAACATGTAACACTTTGTTCACGTACAAGGAGGAACATGAATCAATTTGTTCACGTACAAGGAGGAACATGTAACAATTTGTTTACGTACCTAGAGGAACGTGTAACACTTTGTTCGCGTACCTAAAGGAACATGTAACATTTCGTTTACGTACCTAAAGGAACATGTAACACTTTGTTTACGTACCTAAAGGAACATGTAACACTTTGTTGACGTACCTAAAGGAACATGTAACACTTTGTTTACGTACCTAGAGAAACATGTAACATTTTGTTTACGTACCTAGAGGAACATGTAACATTTTGTTTACGTACCTAGAGGAACATGTAACACTTTGTTCACGTACCTATAGGGACATGTCACACTTTGTTTACGTACCTAGAGGAACATGTAACATTTTGTTTACGTATCTAGAGGAACATGTAACACTTTGTTCACGTACCTACAGGAACATGTCACATTTTGTTTACGTACCTAGAGGAACATGTAACACTTTGTTCATGTACCAAGAGGAACATGTAACACTTTGTTCACGTACAAGGAGGAACATGAATTACTTTTTTCACGTACAAGGAGGAACATGTAACAATTTGCTTACGTACCTAGAGGAACATGTAACACTTTGTTAACGTACCTAAAAGAACATGTAACATTTCGTTTACGTACATAAAGGAACATGTAACACTTTGTTTACGTACCTAAAGGAACATGTAACACTTTGTTTACGTACCTAGGAGGAACATGTAACACTTTGTTTACGTACCTAGAGAAACATGTAACATTTTGTTTACGTACCTAGAGGAACATGTAACATTTTGTTTACGTACCTAGAGGAACATGTAACACTTTGTTCACGTACCTATAGGGACATGTCACACTTTGTTTACGTATCTAGAGGAACATGTAACACTTTGTTCACGTACCTACAGGAACATGTCACATTTTGTTTACGTACCTAGAGGAACATGTAACACTTTGTTCATGTACCAAGAGGAACATGTAACACTTTGTTCACGTACAAGGAGGAACATGAATTACTTTTTTCACGTACAAGGAGGAACATGTAACAATTTGCTTACGTACCTAAAGGAACATGTAACACTTTGTTTACGTACCTAAAGGAACATGTAACACTTTGTTTACGTACCTAGGAGGAACATGTAACACTTTGTTTACGTACCTAGAGAAACATGTAACACTTTGTTTACGTACCTAGAGGAACATGTAACATTTTGTTTACGTACCTAAAGGAACATGTAACATTTTGTTTACGTACCTAAAGGAACATGTAACACTTTGTTTACGTACCTAAAGGAACATGTGACATTTTGTTTACGTACCTAAAGGAACATGTAACACTTTGTTTACGTACCTAGAGGAACATGTAACATTTTGTTTCCGTACCTAGAGGAACATGTAACACTTTGTTTACGTACCTAGAGGAACATGTACTATTTTGTTTACGTACCTAGAGGAACATGTAACACTTTGTTCACGTACCTAAAGGAACATGTCACACTTTGTTTACGTACCTAGAGGAACTTGTAACACGTTGTTTACGTACCTACAGGAAGATGTAACACTTTGTTTACGTACCTAAAGGAACATGTAACACTTTGTTTACGTACCTAGAGGAACATGTAACATTTTGTTTACGTACCTAGAGGAACATGTAACACTTTGTTCACGTACCTAAAGGAACATGTAACATTTCGTTTACGTACCTAAAGGAACATTTAACACTTTGTTTACGTACCTAGAGAAATATGTAACATTTTGTTTACGTACCTAGAGGAACATGTAACACTTTGTTCACGTACCTAAAGGAACATGTCTCACTTTTTTTACGTACCTAGAGGAACATGTAACATTTTGTTTACGAATCTAGAGGAACATGTAACATTTTGTTTACGTATCAAGAGGAACATGTAACATTTTGTTTACGTACCTAGAGGAACATGTAACACTTTGTTTACGTACCTAAAGGAACATGTGACACTTTGTTTACGTACCTAAAGGAACATGTAACACTTTGTTTACGTACCTAGAGTAACATGTAACATTTTGTTTCCGTACCTAGAGGAACATGTAACCCTTTGTTTACGTACCTAGAGGAGCATGTAACATTTTGTTTACGTACCTAGAGGAACATGTAACACTTTGTTCACGTACCTAAAGGAACATGTCACACTTTGTTTACGTACCAGAAAGAACATGTAATATTTTGTTTACGAATCTAGAGGAACATGTAACATTTTGTTTACGAATCTAGAGGAACATGTAACATTTTGTTTACGTATCAAGAGGAACATGTAACATTTTGTTTACGTACCTAGAGGAACATGTAACACTTTGTTTACGTACCTAAAGGAACATGTGACACTTTGTTTCCGTACCTAGAGGAACATGTAACCTTTTGTTTACGTACCTAGAGGAACATGTAACATTTTGTTTACGTACCTAGAGGAACATGTAACACTTTGTTCACGTACCTAAAGGAACATGTCACACTTTGTTTACGTACCTAAAGGAACATGTAACATTTTGTTTACGAATCTAGAGGAACATGTAACATTTTGTTTACGAATCTAGAGGAACATCGAACATTTTGTTTACGTACCTAGAAGAACATGTAACACTTTGTTCACGTACCTAAAGGAACATGTAACACTTTGTTTACGTACCTAAAGGAACATGTGACACTTTGTTTACGTACCTAAAGGAACATGTAACATTTTGTTTACGTACCGAGAGGAACATGTAATATTCTGTTTACGTACCTAAAGGAACATGTAACACTTTGTTTACGTACCTAGAGGAACTTGTTACACTTTGTTTACGTACCTAAAGGAAGATGTAACACTTTGTTCACGTATCTAAGGTGAACATGTAACACTTTGTTCACGTATATAAGGTGAACATGTAACACTTTGTTCACGTACCTAGAGAAACATGTAACACTTTGTTCACATATCTAAGGTGAACATGTAACACTTTGTTCACGTATATAAGGTGAACATGTAACACTGTGTTCACGTATCTAAGGTGAACCTGTAACACTTTGTTCACGTACCTAGAGAAACATGTAACACTTTGTTCACGTATCTAAGGTGAACCTGTAACACTTTGTTCACGTTCCTAGAGAAACATGTAACACTTTGTTCACGTATCTAAGGTGAACCTGTAACACTTTGTTCACGTACCTAGAGAAACATGTAATACTGTGTTCACGTATAAAAAGGAACATGTAACACTTTGTTCACGTATCTAAGGTGAACATGTAACACTTTGTTCACGTACCTAGAGAAACATGTAACACTTTGTTCACGTATAAAGAGGAACATGTAACACTTTGTTCGCGTATCTAAGGTGAACATGTAACAATTTGTTCACGTACCTAGAGAAACATGTAACACTTTGTTCACGTTTAAAGAGGAACATGTAACACTTTGTTCACGTATCTAAGGTGAACCTGTAACACTTTGTTCACGTACCTACAGGAACATGTAACACTTTGTTCACGTACCTAGAGGAACCTGTAACACTTTGTTCACGTATCTAAGGTGAACCTGTAACACTTTGTTCACGTACCTACAGGAACATGTAACACTTTGTTCACGTACCTAGAGTAACACGTAACACTTTGTTCACGTACCTAGAGGTGCGGCACAGTTTACATTCGTGCCCTCAAATTGTTATTTCAACTAACGGTAACAGAGAACATCCCATCCCTTTCCCTGAAAATGAATTATCTTTGTCATCATCATTTCATTATCTAACAACCTCAAACTTTTTTTAAAACAAAATAACGTGTTTTGTTCGAGAAATGTATTGACAAGGAAATTAAACTGATGAAATGATTGGACGTATTTGAAATTAGTAAAAAAATAAATAATGGTAGTCATTAAGGATGCATATTTGATAAGAGAGTACATTGGCAACAGCCGACATTGGAACACAATCTGTTGCCAAAATAAATGTTTAACATAAATATATATGTTTCAATCAATAGTTCACTCCGAGTTTTTAAACTTGAAATAGTTTAAAAATATCTGAATTTATGAGTCAATTTGTATTTCCAGCAGACGAGTTCATAGGGCAAACGATTTAACGGTTGTGCGGCATACATGAATAAATAGTTACTCGTAACTCTATGATTCCCCTTCGGAACTTGAACAAAGATAGACATTGTGTATGTAACTCTAGGTTACGTGCAAAAAGTGTAACGTGTTTGTCTTGTCATCAAACGTAAATCAAATGTTACTGTCACAGTTAACTATACAATTTTAAATTATTTAATTTATTTGATTAATTAACAAAAAATTTTTGTAATATTTATATCTATATCTTATTATATCCATATGACTTAATTGGTTTATCAAGTATTACTTTATTTTTAAAATGTGTATCGAATAATGTAGTATGTAATTTCACATGTTTCATCATCAAAAATAAAATAATTACAAAAAAACTATACAATTTTAACAAGTTTGCAAAATCTATTTACATTCGGAAATTATGAACTTGATTGACATTGAGAATGCAAATCGTTATACGACTTGTTGATAATACAATGAGTACGTATCCGTCCTTGTATCCTCATTTTATATTTTTGAATGTACGGAAAGACCAATTTGATTAAACCTATTTACTGCATTTAATTTCCTGGAAATTTATCATTATTAGTATCGTTATCATGTTGGTTTTTTTTACTTTATTTTCCGCAGATTTCTCTATTTTTCTAAATCGGATAACCTTTCATTACATAACACATCAATAATTACCTGGAATAACTGTTGTCCCCTCAATGCATCCATGCACAAAATCACACCTGGAAAGAAAGAAATAAAAATCACATTTTTTAATAATGAGATTTGCTATTGATACTGATGCAGTAAATAAGGGTGTGCTGAATCCTTCGCCGGTTATGGTGGGGTTTAGGTTAATTAGCTTTTAGTCTTTTTCTGTAGGGATTTGTTTATTGTTGGATTTTTTGTATTTTTGTATTTTTTGGTGTTTAGCTAATGTATTATAGTTTTAACATAATATCATCGTCAATGTGTACATTTTCCTTTTATATTTTTGCCGCATTGAGTTTTATCTAACGATGTTGTTATCGAAATGACATCTTAAAGACGTCAGGTATTGGAAGGCAGAATACATTAACCATATCTGTTCATCATCGGCAATTTATCAATGAAATATAATCGAGGAATGCATACAGACGTACAACTATTATCATTTTGAAGAAAAATACTTCCTGCAGGGTCCTTCTAGATTTCATTGCTTTTTTAATGAATGTTTTAAATATGTCATAAGGAACGAATAGTTTACCTCTCATTATGTTGGCAGCTACACGTATTTACGCATTTCTTCCCCCATCTTCCAAGTGAACATGGCTTGCATGGTAGCCCGTCTTTCGATACATAACCAATTTCACATTCTAAACAGAAAAAAAACTTCCCATTCCACATGAAAGTGTACATAGATTGATCAAACTAAGCACATTTTCGGCATAAAGGCAGAAGCTTTGCATTTTTGGGGTTTTCGTAATAATTTCAGAGTTTATGAAAATTGTATACATAAGTAGTTTGATTTACTTTTATTACGCCAAAAAAACCTTTGTTTGCGTGCGGCTTTTGATATGCATACCTTAACAATAGATCATTTCCCTGTCAAAATGATATTTAAAGATGAAATGCTTCTGTTTTTTATTCGGATTTAAAGTTGTTAGGCACCAATTCTATATGCTGACAGAAAAAGGCGTTCAATGTGTTTAAACTTGACAACTCTAATATTACCGATCAATCAAATATTCTTATGTTATCAATAGAAGCACGTGCTGTCATAAATGTTTCTTATAACTGAAAGATTTTTATTTTTTTCATGTACTTAGATATTCAAATATATTGTATAAGAACAAACCTGTACATATGCCATTCCTATCCTCATGATTATTACAACAAAACCACGTCTCAGTTGAGCCATCGCTGTACAAAAAAGAAGTGGTTGTTTGAAGCAAATAAAGATAGTTGATGAATGATCTGCAAAGTTAACTTGATCAATCTTAAATAATTTCGATTCGGAATCCAGACACACTTGTTTCAGTCAGGATTCTACTTCGTCAAAATTATCTCCCCATTACGCCAGTTCATTTTCACAATCGTAAAAATGGAAGCCATTGTAGGGATGACGCGCTACCAATTTTGCTCGTGGAAACCGATAAATTTATCCACATTGCACCATTACGATCCTTATATGTCAGTTATATTTAAAAAGACAAATGTATCAACTAGCTAATGAGTATCAGTTAATGATCGTGTCTGGATTGATTCAACTTGAAAATATTGTCTGATCGGTTGTCAGGTAAAATTTTTGAAAATTCATAAACATTTAAAAACATTCTAATTAAATATTTCGATGAAGGACAGACTAGATTTTTTTAGTGTATGAAGACTATTAAACCTAGTTATCACATACACAAAATTATAATTTTTTTAAGATATGCATTTTCATCATCCAACTTGTAAGACTGTCATCAAGTACTTTCAGTTAAAAAGTAACAGCTATTCGAACACACCTTCTCTGTTTTTGTGACTCATTAGATAGGTATTTCACTTGACCCATATATTTCATCTTTTAGTACTGTTAGTTTTTCTGTTATAAAGTCAACCTGTAGCTTTAATATATAAAAATGATAGAATCTGAAGCGAGACGATTTATGAAATATTCTTACTTTGTACGATTTCAAGACAAAATACTCAACTCAAACACGCCCTTACATAAAAAGGTGCACTCGATTTTCTCTTTTTGATACAATTGTTTACTATTTTTGGTATTGTTTCTTCAGTCACATTATGGAAGGGCAGACACGAAAATTACTGAACTTATAGATTGATATATTTTCCGTCCATGGTATTTTTTTCAAAATAATCGGAGGTTATGCATTTTCGTCATCCACCTTGAAAGATACCCATGTTGTCGACTTGATATCTAATTGTTCTACTTAATTATGTACTTGATAAATTGAAAACTTATGCAAATGGTGTTTTTAAAATAAAACACCTCGCAGTTGAGAATTAAAATGCAATTTTCTTTGTTTCTATTAACTTTAAAAAAATTTGTCACTATAGTAAACAATACAGTAAACATTCATCGCCTTCTCTAACAAAGAGCTTCGATTTTTTTGTTCTATTTCAACCTGGTTTACGACTGGTTTGTTTAGTTTCAAAAGATGAAATCACAAGAATACCGAACACTGAGGACAAATACATGCATTTTCTTATGTAACAAATGGTGGATAAAAAATGATTTTATAGCTAGCCTAACCCCCACCTGTATGTGAGTCGCATACAATGTCATTATGTCGACAACGATATGTGAACAAAACAAACAGTCATTATCTAAAGCGTGTCGAAATAGGGGTTCAACAAGCAACATTGAGGTATAATCTTATTCATTAAAACGACATTTGTAACAAAGTAATACAAAAAAGGCATGAGTACAAATCACATAAAAAAGAAAAGACAATTATGCTAAAGTTGATCATATCACAACACAAAAATGTCATTCCATATTATGGTTCATCAATGATATATTCAGTTAAAGACTACGAGTTAACAAAACTTGATACTTTTCAGTGTTTTGATAAACGGACGTCGCGATGGATTTTATTGAAAACTTCAAATTTATTTTTATATGTTCGTAAATCAATGTTAAAACTTATCTTTCAATTTACTAGTCACAACGTTTAATAGTTCTTTAATTTTGGTTTCCGGTTGTCAACAATAATTTTGATTTGAACACTTACAACTAAAATACCCGGTATGCAAACAGTTTCAAGTTTTGTTTAAGTATGTTCAATGTACAAACAAAAATAAAGTAATCCTCTATTGTAATTATGAAAATAAAATGGTGTATCAAAGCGTATGAAGCAACACTCCATCATGTACCACATTTCATAAAAATAGCAAGTGTATGTTCCCGCACGACCTACAAAAACACTTGTACAGCATAGCAAGCTATTAATGTGTGCAAAAAGACAAATGTACTACAATTCAAAGAGAAAGTTAATAACCAGATTTATTTATGTAAAGAGCATTAAGCGAAAAACATAATAATGTTCATTATATGAGTTAATTGAAAAGATGTTGATTTATCAGATCAAAATAAAACATAAAATAAGTGCAACTCCATCAATGGAAACTCTTGTAGAATAAACAAAAATATTAAGTTTACCTTGACTTATTATAACATTTTTCACTATATACAGAGCAGAAAATCCAAAACAAAACATATATCATCATATTCAGTATTTTCATGATTAATGTCACGATAAAAATTAATAATTTCCGTTATATTGCAAAATAAAATGAAAGGAAGTGACATATATTTTCTTTCTGGCCATTAGCTCCATCATCAATAAACAATCAATTCAAAAAGATTGATTAAAATTTATGTTGTCGATATTGGCTGCATGGAATATCAAAAAAATGCCAAAATATGTCTCTGTCTCTCTAAATACTTTTATAATATCAAGATAAATGACTGCCAGCCGTTATATTAGACGTTGTCGTAAAAAATGTAGGTATATTATCCTTTTTTTTACAAGGGATACTTTTTTGTACAGCTAAGTTCAAATAATCATATCATCACAGTTAACTTCAGCAGAATATTTTTTCTGTTGACAATTTCTCTATATTCAATAAAGTTTGAATGAAAAGAAATGAACTAAATTCGTCATAGCACAACTTAGTATCACGGTGACAGAGTGAGAAAAAGTCAGTGTCAAATTTCCTTTGGACTACATGGCTATAAATCATAATATTGGTCAATAAATTACTAAACTTTTTGTTTGACTTGTCGTCAAAAAATCGTATAATGAACTTTTTGAAAAATGGGCTTTAAAGTTCGTTAGCTGACCTTAACAAAAATGAAATTGTTTTCAAGTTAGTATTCTAAAATGAAATTCGTAATATGTTTTCTGTTATTAAAATTGCTATTGTTTCTTTTTTTATGCTTAGTGAAAATAAATTTCGACATTAATATAATATTTTATACCTTGATTAAACAACAATTTCAGATTCGTTTTTCTCAGAAGCATTTTCTTCACTTTCAATGCCTTCTTGTGGTCTCTTAGTGGCATGGCCAGGATTTCCAGTAAGATACAAAGCATAACGCTTAATTTGATCAGGTTAATTTGTGCTGCGTAACGTACCAATTACTGTAGGTATAAAATATTATCTTGATTGACATTTGAATCTATGTGGAGCAACATATAAAATAAACATTCTAAAATTTTCGAAAGGGTCGGATGACATTGTAGGTTTAACAATTCAAAAGTTTGCATCAGTTCGATTGACTTTTACCAGACATTGTCCTAGCCATTCATAGTGGTGCTATAGTAAGAAAAGGTATTGCTGCAAATAATGCAAATGAAAAAGAGGACAAATGTGGTCGTGGAATGTTATAACATGTTTTCACATTTCAAAGCTTATACTGTACTTGAAGGTCAATAAAAAAAATTAAAATCCAATAGCAAAGTCAAAAGTAAAACGTTTGAAAATATGACTTCAAAAACAATTCTTAATGTAATGTAAATCAGGGAAAATATTCTCAGATAACAAAAATCTAGAATTTGTATTGATGGTGCATTAGTTTTGACATACTCCAAATATTGTATTACAATATGAAATGTGCTGTGTCGACTTGTAGGTCCCCTTTTAAATCGACTTTTCACGGTGTGGACACCATGCATAAGAAACTCATGAGGCAATTTGAATCTTAAGTCGCTTTTGCACTTTTTATACATTTCATTAGTTTAATGTGTTGACTCTTAGAAAAAGATACATTTTAATATAAAAATAGGTGTCAATGTTTTACTCTAGCGTAAACGGCAGCAGACGTCTGTGGCATTAAAAAATGTTTGAGGAAGGAAAACAACACACATATACCGTTTATTATAGCCAGGAGTATTCTTGACTGAAACACATTTCTTTCTGATAAAGAAAATGAATAAGCTTTCCTTAAGTATGTACTCAAAGGAAATAAAATAAATAAACAATTAAAAATTGATACTTTAAGATGGGAGAGTATAAGTTCAGGATCAAAATGAGATATAAATTATGATAGGCCATAGAGTTCTTTTTCGAGATATTTCATTTATAAACTATGCCGAGGAAAGACTGACTCTGACTTATACCTTATATCTGCATTGTTATTTTTGGGGTCTCAATTCAAAAGACAGAAAATCAAGAATCCGCTTAAACTTTGTTAAATGACCTTTTATTAGCTATTAAGTCTTATATGAAAAGACAATTGGGTGCTATTGGGCAAAATAGTTTACCTTGTATCGTATGGAAAAACACCAAGGAGTCTGAACATCTGACACAAATTCTAAAACCTCACTTAAACTTTTAAAATTCCTTATGATTGTTTGCTCAACTTGACCTGAACGTTTGGAAAACCAGAAATTGACAATATTCATAAAAATCGACGTTTACATATGTTTTTTAAGTTTTCGAGATGATTTATTGTTCTTTGATTTCAAAAGCGGTCTGTATCTGACATCTACCATACATTGCTATATACTTTATCTTTAAATTAAAAAAAAATATAGAAAAAACATGTATGATGATATTTTACATTTAACCCTATCATATGCAAATCTGTTACTACATTTCTTTTTCACGACATTGAGATTTCGGCTGTACTTATCTTTACGAATCCAATGATATAATGATATAAGTCATATAGTATGTTTGACGATTTATTGTTCTTTGATTTTAAAAGCGGTCTGTATATGACATCTACCATAAATTGCTTTATACTTTATCTTTAAATTTAAAACAAATATGACTTCAAAAACAATTCTTAATGTAATGTAAATCAGGGAAAATATTCTCAGATAACAAAAATCTAGAATTTGTATTGATGGTGCATTAGTTTTGACATACTCCAAATATTGTATTACAATATGAAATGTGCTGTGTCGACTTGTAGGTCCCCTTTTAAATCGACTTTTCACGGTGTGGACACCATGCATAAGAAACTCATGAGGCAATTTGAATCTAAAGTCGCTTTTGCACTTTTTATACATTTCATTAGTTTAATGTGTTGACTCTTAGAAAAAGATACATTTTAATATAAAAATAGGTGTCAATGTTTTACTCTAGCGTAAACGGCAGCAGACGTCTGTGGCATTAAAAAATGTTTGAGGAAGGAAAACAACACACATATACCGTTTATTATAGCCAGGAGTATTCTTGACTGAAACACATTTCTTTCTGATAAAGAAAATGAATAAGCTTTCCTTAAGTATGTACTCAAAGGAAATAAAATAAATAAACAATTAAAAATTGATACTTTAAGATGGGAGAGTATAAGTTCAGGATCAAAATGAGATATAAATTATGATAGGCCATAGAGTTCTTTTTCGAGATATTTCATTTATAAACTATGCCGAGGAAAGACTGACTCTGACTTATACCTTATATCTGCATTGTTATTTTTGGGGTCTCAATTCAAAAGACAGAAAATCAAGAATCCGCTTAAACTTTGTTAAATGACCTTTTATTAGCTATTAAGTCTTATATGAAAAGACAATTGGGTGCTATTGGGCAAAATAGTTTACCTTGTATCGTATGGAAAAACACCAAGGAGTCTGAACATCTGACACAAATTCTAAAACCTCACTTAAACTTTTAAAATTCCTTATGATTGTTTGCTCAACTTGACCTGAACGTTTGGAAAACCAGAAATTGACAATATTCATAAAAATCGACGTTTACATATGTTTTTTAAGTTTTCGAGATGATTTATTGTTCTTTGATTTTAAAAGCGGTCTGTATCTGACATCTACCATACATTGCTATATACTTTATCTTTAAATTAAAAAAAAATATAGAAAAAACATGTATGATGATATTTTACATTTAACCCTATCATATGCAAATCTGTTACTACATTTCTTTTTCACGACATTGAGATTTCGGCTGTACTTATCTTTACGAATCCAATGATATAATGATATAAGTCATATAGTATGTTTGACGATTTATTGTTCTTTGATTTTAAAAGCGGTCTGTATATGACATCTACCATAAATTGCTTTATACTTTATCTTTAAATTTAAAAAAAATATGACTTCAAAAACAATTCTTAATGTAATGTAAATCAGGGAAAATATTCTCAGATAACAAAAATCTAGAATTTGTATTGATGGTGCATTAGTTTTGACATACTCCAAATATTGTATTACAATATGAAATGTGCTGTGTCGACTTGTAGGTCCCCTTTTAAATCGACTTTTCACGGTGTGGACACCATGCATAAGAAACTCATGAGGCAATTTGAATCTAAAGTCGCTTTTGCACTTTTTATACATTTCATTAGTTTAATGTGTTGACTCTTAGAAAAAGATACATTTTAATATAAAAATAGGTGTCAATGTTTTACTCTAGCGTAAACGGCAGCAGACGTCTGTGGCATTAAAAAATGTTTGAGGAAGGAAAACAACACACATATACCGTTTATTATAGCCAGGAGTATTCTTGACTGAAACACATTTCTTTCTGATAAAGAAAATGAATAAGCTTTCCTTAAGTATGTACTCAAAGGAAATAAAATAAATAAACAATTAAAAATTGATACTTTAAGATGGGAGAGTATAAGTTCAGGATCAAAATGAGATATAAATTATGATAGGCCATAGAGTTCTTTTTCGAGATATTTCATTTATAAACTATGCCGAGGAAAGACTGACTCTGACTTATACCTTATATCTGCATTGTTATTTTTGGGGTCTCAATTCAAAAGACAGAAAATCAAGAATCCGCTTAAACTTTGTTAAATGACCTTTTATTAGCTATTAAGTCTTATATGAAAAGACAATTGGGTGCTATTGGGCAAAATAGTTTACCTTGTATCGTATGGAAAAACACCAAGGAGTCTGAACATCTGACACAAATTCTAAAACCTCACTTAAACTTTTAAAATTCCTTATGATTGTTTGCTCAACTTGACCTGAACGTTTGGAAAACCAAAAATTGACAATATTCATAAAAATCGACGTTTACATATGTTTTTTAAGTTTTCGAGATGATTTATTGTTCTTTGATTTTAAAAGCGGTCTGTATCTGACATCTACCATACATTGCTATATACTTTATCTTTAAATTAAAAAAAAATATAGAAAAAACATGTATGATGATATTTTACATTTAACCCTATCATATGCAAATCTGTTACTACATTTCTTTTTCACGACATTGAGATTTCGGCTGTACTTATCTTTACGAATCCAATGATATAATGATATAAGTCATATAGTATGTTTGACGATTTATTGTTCTTTGATTTTAAAAGCGGTCTGTATATGACATCTACCATAAATTGCTTTATACTTTATCTTTAAATTTAAAAAAAATATGACTTCAAAAACAATTCTTAATGTAATGTAAATCAGGGAAAATATTCTCAGATAACAAAAATCTAGAATTTGTATTGATGGTGCATTAGTTTTGACATACTCCAAATATTGTATTACAATATGAAATGTGCTGTGTCGACTTGTAGGTCCCCTTTTAAATCGACTTTTCACGGTGTGGACACCATGCATAAGAAACTCATGAGGCAATTTGAATCTAAAGTCGCTTTTGCACTTTTTATACATTTCATTAGTTTAATGTGTTGACTCTTAGAAAAAGATACATTTTAATATAAAAATAGGTGTCAATGTTTTACTCTAGCGTAAACGGCAGCAGACGTCTGTGGCATTAAAAAATGTTTGAGGAAGGAAAACAACACACATATACCGTTTATTATAGCCAGGAGTATTCTTGACTGAAACACATTTCTTTCTGATAAAGAAAATGAATAAGCTTTCCTTAAGTATGTACTCAAAGGAAATAAAATAAATAAACAATTAAAAATTGATACTTTAAGATGGGAGAGTATAAGTTCAGGATCAAAATGAGATATAAATTATGATAGGCCATAGAGTTCTTTTTCGAGATATTTCATTTATAAACTATGCCGAGGAAAGACTGACTCTGACTTATACCTTATATCTGCATTGTTATTTTTGGGGTCTCAATTCAAAAGACAGAAAATCAAGAATCCGCTTAAACTTTGTTAAATGACCTTTTATTAGCTATTAAGTCTTATATGAAAAGACAATTGGGTGCTATTGGGCAAAATAGTTTACCTTGTATCGTATGGAAAAACACCAAGGAGTCTGAACATCTGACACAAATTCTAAAACCTCACTTAAACTTTTAAAATTCCTTATGATTGTTTGCTCAACTTGACCTGAACGTTTGGAAAACCAGAAATTGACAATATTCATAAAAATCGACGTTTACATATGTTTTTTAAGTTTTCGAGATGATTTATTGTTCTTTGATTTTAAAAGCGGTCTGTATCTGACATCTACCATACATTGCTATATACTTTATCTTTAAATTAAAAAAAAATATAGAAAAAACATGTATGATGATATTTTACATTTAACCCTATCATATGCAAATCTGTTACTACATTTCTTTTTCACGACATTGAGATTTCGGCTGTACTTATCTTTACGAATCCAATGATATAATGATATAAGTCATATAGTATGTTTGACGATTTATTGTTCTTTGATTTTAAAAGCGGTCTGTATCTGACATCTACCATACATTGCTATATACTTTATCTTTAAATTTAAAAAAAATATAGAAGAAAACATGTATGATGATATTTTACCTTTAACCCTATCATATGCAAATCTGCTACTGTACTACATTTATTTTTCACGACATTGATATTTCGGCTGTACTTATCTTAACTAATCCAATGATATAATGATATAAGTCATATAGTATGTTTGACGATGATATTTTTAAATTATTGAATTTGATGACCGTATTATAAGACCACATAGGATAAACGTGACGTTTTTATTAACATTGTAATGTTTTTCTATGTAATTACTGCGAGATTTTATTTTTCATTAAATGAAGGGATAAGGTGTTATATAAGGTCGTATATTTGATGCCAAAATCTTGTAAAATAATTACAACTGAAAAAATAATGAGCATAGTCTTCTTCTATGTTACAGAAATTTCACACATTTTATTATTAGTTATATTTCATTGTAATAAAAGCGCTTTTGTGTACAATACACTGTAGTATATTCTATCTGGTGTTTTTTTAAACTTATTTTCAGTTACATATTTAGAATGAAATTATATAATGAACTCATATTTGGAGCTATTTGCATTTGTAGAATTGTAAGCCACCTGTGTATTCCTATTGACGGTTCTTTTTTTTTTATTATTTACTAATGAATCATAAAAAAAAATTGAAAACGATATCATCTCAAAATAACGATATTTCAATGTGTATGATGTGATCTTATTTTTTTGGACATTTACTGTACTTTGAACATAATTTTCTTGTTAAACAATGTCAATCAAATTTTGTGAAATGGATTTTTTCAATTTATGAAATTCAGCAATCCAGTTTAACTTACACTTTAATTTATTTTAAATGTATTTTTCTGAAAGTGAGAGTAATAGTGTCATCAAGAACGTCATTTAAGTATATTATATCACTCCTTATCCAGCTTTTTAAAAATAATTGATTCATTATAAAATGCACTAAATGTATTACCCCGTATTATTTTACTTTCTTAAACCAACACATGTAACTGTGTTTTTTTTGCATAACCCCCAGTCAAAATCCTGGATTTTATTACTTCTCTATAAAAATATGGAACTCATTCAAAATATTCTGAAAATTTTTATTGTTTGTATTGGATACTAAAGCTTCTTAAAATTCCGTACAAACAGCGGTATATTGCTGGCTCATCTTCATGTTCAACTAAAAAATTGAACATTAGATTGACTAAAATTCTGTCCGCAGTGAAAGAGGGTCTTCAGAAATACTGTGAAACTGTTCACCCACGTAGTGGTATTAACCATATGTGGATTCTTAAAATTCCAAAGAACTTCTAGACAATTTTGAATCTCGGTCTTTTTTTTAAATTAGTTCCATCAAAACTTTTGATTTTTCAACCCTGTATACCACCATTCCCCATGTGAAATTGAAAAACCGCCTAAAAGAAATAGTTCACAATGCCTTTCAGCATAAAAATGGTAGCATACGCTATACATGTATTACTTTGAGATTTCATAAGGCATATTTCGTTAATAGTGACACACAGAAAGGTAAAACATGCTACATAGAAGAAGAAGTGGTCAGTATGCTGGAGTATCTTATCGACAACATTTTTGTTGAGTTTGGAGATAGACTCATCCAACAAATTGTCGGCATTCTTTTGGGAACAAACTGTGCGCCTCTTCTTGCCGACCTTTTCTTATTTTCATATGAATCCTCCAGACACTTGTCAAAAACAAGAGGATCAAAGAAGCCAGATTATTTAATTTCACTTTCAGATATATTGATGATGTTCTTTCCATAACCTATCCGAACATTTTTGATTGGGTTCCATTAATATATTCCCAAGAACTAGAGATTAAAGAAACAACAGACACGGCTTCCTCCGCCTAATTTTTAGACTTATATCTCGAATTTAACTTACACAGTCATCTCAGTACCAGAATCTCTGACAAACGGGACATTTTTAATTTGAAATTATAAATTTCCCCATCTTAGTATTTATTTTCGATATCCAAGAGCTTGCAGCTCCTATTCAGACTTGGTAAAACGTCATCCGTGTCTGAGTAGAAAGTTGATGAACCAGGAGTATGTCAAAGAACGTCTCGTCCTTTTTCTAAAAAAGTTCATTGGAAGGTACCAATACCTTGTTGATAAATATTCCGTATCAACTTCTCAAATAATACACGATGGTCTTGGTGTATAGATTCTGCGTACTGATGTTGTTTATCATCTTAACACCGTGTTTTATAGTTCTTCATTTTGTCTTTGTTCTATTATTAATATTAGTTTTACTGTTGAATGGTTTTATGTGATATCCGTTTAACGTGGCTCAGTACTTATACATCTCGTCAATGTGTTTGTATTGGTTTTCAATTTTTGGTGGTTTGCTTTGTATATGCGACCTTTTATATTTCTTTTGTTCTTATAACGTGACTCTGTACTTTAAAAGATCCCGTCAGCATGATATTGTTTTATTATATGTCATTATGATATATTTCTATTATGAATTACAATATACTTTGAACCACAAACGCCAAAATCATTCAATCGCGTAGAGGAATGAACTATTTGTGGATTCTTATAAATGCTATATATAACTTTTGGACTAGGTTAAATCTCTGTCTATTTCTCAAATGTATTCTTACATATTTTTAATTTCTAAATCTCGTATTCTAACATTGCCTATGTAAATTTTAAAATTGTTTGTATTCACATTGAACGACAAATTTATGTGACGTATAGAAATTTTTTGACGTCAGACACTCAAATCAATGAATGTGTTCGTAGATAGTAGATGTTTTTGTGTTCTGTTAATTTATCCTTTTTGAAAATTGTTATACGGTGATGACTGATGTACCCATATTTTGACTATTTTATTTATTGTGTTTGTTTATTGAACGCATCAATGTAAATATAACGGAATTTGACGAGACTGTCATTAAAGTGAGAGGGTTAGCGCTATAGAACCATGTTTAATACACCATTGTTACATTTGAAAATGCCTGTACCAAGTCAGGAATATGACAGTTCTTATAAAAAGAAGATGTGGTATGATTGCCAATGAGACAACTTTCCACAAAAGACCAAAATGACACAAACATTAACAACTATAGGTCACCGTACGGCCTTCAACAATGAACAAAACCCATACCGCATACTAAGCTATAAAAAGCCCCGATAAGACGATGTGAAACAATTCAAACGAGAAAACAAACGGCCTTATTTATGTAAAAAATAAACGTAAAACAAATATGTAACACATAAACATGATAAACAAATTCGTCCATTCGTGTTTGATGCGTTTTATTATTTGATTTTGCCATGTGATTATGGACTTTCTGAATTGATTTTTCCCTAGTTCAGTATTTTTTGTGATTTTACTTTTTAAACCGTCTAAATTCATATTATTTATAAATGAAATATTATTAGACACCTTTATATATTTGAAAGATATAAGCTTTCAGTTGGCAAATTTTCCATTAACAAGTCTATAATGTTTCGCGACATAAGATAATCTACCATGTATAAGTCTCCTTTGTCGTATTGACGTGTAATCAGTTTTTTTTTACTTTGTCTGGCTTACCATCCCACATATGTTTAAAGTTTAGTGTTTCTAGTTCTTAACATAATTTTCGGGATTTAGGCAAACTATGTATGACAGTGCCAAAGGATGATGCAAACTACTTCGTTTAAATGTGAATTTGTATATCAAAATTCGCGAATAATCAAACAGTATTCGAAATAGTTTAAGAATATATAACTGAACACTTTATGATATTCAAAATGGTTATCTACGGGGTACTTTGAACGTGAATATGAATTAAATTACACTTTGAGTCAATTTCAATTGCATAAACCACCACAAACCAGCAAGAGACACATTTGAAAACAAAAGACAGGTATATACCTAAAATACTTAGTTGATCCATCTACAAGATAGCTATTCTTTTTTTTCAAATATAAACATTATCACACAAAACAGGTTCCAAATAAAGGACTCTTTCATACAATAAATCGATCAAAAAGTCAAACTATTGGATAAGAACTGTCATATTCCTGACTTAGTGCAGACATTTTCTTATGTAGAAAATGGTGGATTGAACCTGGTTTTATAGCTTGCCAAACCTCTCACTTGTTTGACAGTCACATCACATTCCATTACATTGTCAACGATGCGTAAACAAAACAAACAGACAAAATAAGTAAAAATGTCAAAAATAGAGGTACAGCAGTCAACATTGTGTTATCATCTTAATCACTATAAAAACAACAAATGTAACGAAGGAGATACAAACTGAAGCAAACACATTATTCACAAAAATAACGAAATTGTTGTTAGCAAAATCGCTGATAGAAAATACGTATTTATAAATTATTCGTCATTCAACTTGCAATCTTCAAAAACGGTACTTTATGCATCTAGACATCTTTTGATTTCACTTTCATTGGTATACCCTTTCTTAGTAATAAGGAAATTTGTTCTGCATTTTCTATATTAAAAATAATGTCGTCCGTTTCGAAGTCAGAAATACATTGTTCATCCCTCTGGTGTTTTGGTTCTTCTTCATCTAATGGAGTGTATTTATGCATATCGCCGAACGGTATTGTTTGTTGATAAGAATTGATATTGCTGTATATCTGATCAGCAGCATTTATGATTGACCCTGAATTTCCTGAAGATATATCACAGTTATTAACGGTCTCATTCGGTAATGTTTCATAACCATATATTTCGTCTTCTATCATAATCGGATCCACTGCTTTTAAATAGCCTTCATCTGAAAGCTTTAACTCTTTTTCGTCAGAAAATGAAAATGAACAACTTATACAATCTAGGTCGTGGGATGCGGGGTAGCTAATTACGGCTTGGTGTAGATGTTCGTTGCTTGGTACAATCGAAGTATGGTTATCAAACATGGTATTCTCATTAATTACAGCATAATCACTTTCATTGTTACGGCTAACACTTTCCGGTTCGGTAGTTGCTTTCTCATTGTGTATTCGTGGAAATCTAGAGTTATAAAAATATTCAGCTTTTCTTTTGTATTTCAAACAACATATTGCGAATGCAACCATAACCACGATACTTCCAGCACCCATTGAATAGATAATGGAGAGTAATCCTTCTAAAAAAGAGAAGCTAATGTACATTTAGATAAGTGAGTGTGGTTCAATTAGGATGTCTAGTGAGTCTGGTATGAATTTAGATATATAGAGTTGTTTATTAGGTTCAGTAGGTTTGTCATTACTACATTTAAAAAATACATAGTTTGCATACAAACTTTATTAATTTCGAAGCCTGGAACAGCCGTGCATCAGCACAACCCAAGAAAAAGCTATACAAATCAAAAACTAAGTAGCAGATATAATATACGGCAACAAATAACCACTGAATAACAGGACTTATAAAAGTCTCACGTAGAATGAAGGGCACCAAACCACCCACTTATCTAGGAACAGTAGGCTAAAACGTACACAACAACATAACAACCTTTGTTCGCCCTTTTTTTGAAATTTCCATAACCATTATTTGTGGTTGACAGTTGGCATGCATTGATTCCCTAACCTACTTTAATCTGGCTTTTTATTGTATTATCAACCAACAGGACCTTACCTCTTTTTATTTTAAAAACAAATGCATGTTTGAATAAAAATTTTGAATTCAAATTGCATATGGAAAAATCATACAAGTAAATAAAGAAATAACTGGAACAGCAAAAATTGTACAGAATATTATAGCAATACTAAAATAAACATCCCATTCATAATCAATAACACATAATCTTAAACATAAAAAATGTAGATCATGATAGGTTGTCCAAAACATTTTTGAAAACCGCAAAACTTAGGTACCATTTATATCGGTTGATGAAATACTGTTTGCCGTTGTTGAGCTTAATATTGGTTTCCTCGGTTTTCTTCCTGAAAGATATATTTTTTTAAGTATGAAGAATGGTAGTATCGACATTTTGCAAGTTATTATTATATATTTTTCATGTGTGATGATTCCATTTAAAGCTTTTATAAGCTCTTCTATGTGATAATTATACCAATGGGAACAAATTGTGCCCCTCTGCATGCCGACTTTTTTATTTACTATAACGAGGCTGACTTCATACAGGAACTTCTTAGGAAGAAAGATAAGAAGTTAGCAATATCCTTTCACTTTACGTTCCTCTATATATAGATTGTGTTCTCTAACTAAATAATACAAAATTTGATGACCATGTTGAACGAACCTATCCAATCGAACAAGAGATAAAGGAAACAACAGTTACAGTTTAGTCTGCCATCTATCGGGACTTACATCTAGAAATTGACAACGATTGTCGGTTGAAAACAAATCTTTACGACAAAATATGATTTTAGCTTCCCAATTGTGAACCTTCCATTTCTATGTAGCAACATCCCAGCACCGCCTGCATACAGAGTACACATCTCCCAATTGATACGATATTCCCGGGCTTGTATTTTCTATCATGTGTAGCTATTACACCAAGATTTCCAAATGGGAAAGTTGAAATCATTCCTTCGTAAATTTAACGGACGCCAATCAGTTGGTTGACCGTTATGAAATAACCGTTTTACAGATGATATAGGATATGCTCCTAGTGTCGTTACTACAATACCCTTCACTATTCACGATGGGACCTACCGAATTTGACTATTGACCGGATTTGTTATAAAATAAGCAAAATGACAGGTGCCGCATGTTGAGCAGGATCTGCTAACCCTTCCAGAGAACCTGCGATCATCCCAAGTTTTTGGTACGGTTCATGTTGCTTAGTCATTAGTTTTCTATGTTGTGTCTTTTGTACTATCATTTGTCTGTTTGTCTTTATTTTTTTCAACTACGGCGTTGTCATTTTATTTTCAATCTATGAGTTTGAATTACACTCTGGTATCTTTCGTACCTCTCTTATACACATTTTTTACATATAACAGAGATACAAACATCCAAGTACTATGGACGCTATGAAGAGTTGATTGAGCGTAACAAATATAAGTTTCATAGATAACAACGGATATTTCCCGACATTTTGTACCATAATCACGTTTTCTTGATCTACTAAATGAAACTTGCCATCAGGTTTGTACTAACCTGCGCACCATGACGACTGAAACATGTGACACTGAGTTTGAATACCCTTCTAAAGAACATGAGGTCATTGAGAGCTTTATGGTACGGTCGGCGTTTACTTCAGTGTGGTTTTTTTTTGGTTTTTTTATAATTGAATGGTTGTTTTAGAAACAGTTTTGTGTATACTTTGTCATAAGAATTTAAATTTGAGAATTTCACATTTGTTCAAGCTTCCTGGTTAAAATATATAACAATACCGATGGTTAAAAAATTTAATGATGTCTTAGGATAGATACAATCCTTAACCAATCTGTATATGCAATCTGTATTAACATGATTAACATTCACTCCAACGTATCAACATATTTGAAAGTTTTAATATCATGGTTGTAGCTATGAAATCCTTGTTGTTTGTTTTTGAATCCTAATTGTGAATGTGTTTATAATTTTACTTGTATCATTCATTAAAGAAAAAACACCCAAAGGGTGACTGGGGTATAAAAATATGGTCACTTGGTCTTCTCCCGACCGGCAGTAAAACGCTTGCCGAAGTGGGGCGTCCGTTCGGCTGTGCGGGTTGTATCAAGTTCGCAGTCACGTCCGGTCAGAAGGAGAACGTTAAATCCGATGCCTCGTGTACAGAGATTGCCACGCTCTTTGCACCTAAAGAAACCTGGCAACAACTCTTTGAGGGGTACGTAGGTGGCCTGTTGCAAGGCTAAATTTCTCTCCCTATCCAATATACCCTCATTTTCCAGTGGCAGTCCAAATTTCCCCGACCATCATCCCAGATGACCTCTACTGTATCAACCTACCTATTGTATTTATTGTGAACTTGTTATCGTCCTGAATATGCATGAAATATTTGCCAATGGACGTTAAGCAACCAAAAATCAATCAATTAATCAATCATTAAAGAAAAATAATGTTTACATCAATAATGAAAGCAGAATATGCTTTTCCCTTGATGATTGAAGTTAATTATCATCACTGAGTTTTGAGGAATTGTTTTAGCTCAATTTTGTCATGACATTTTTCGTTTTCGACCTACGAATATGGCATGTGGTATGTTTTGTTTTCAAGTAAATTTCCTGTCAGTGAGGTTTTTGATATATTCAGTTAGTGATGAAGTAGACAATCACGGGCTCATTTGAGTTTTGAGCAAAATTTCGTTTTTCATATAGCGCCTTATTTATTTGTTAAGTTTTGTAAGAAACGGTATGTAAATTATATTGATTAACAATATTGTTGGTATTTACACGAGAAACTTTTCACTATTGAAATGGTAATTTTTAACTGAACAACTCGTAATAGCCCGAATAGACCGCAATGAGACATGTGTTGTGTAAATGAATAGTTATAAACAGATTTAAAGATTTACCTGACATGTCGACACTTCCATCAACACAACCAGATACAATATCACATCTATAAAATAAATCAAAATCGCAAGCTTTTTGTATGCATTATAATAGTTATTAAAGGTGCCAGGATTATATTTTAAACGCCAGACGCGCGTTTTGTCTACATAAAACGATTACCTAACAAATATTAAAACAGAATATACGTTCTGGAACTTCTGGATGCTGCGGAGAAATCTTAATAATTTACCAGAAGAGGATATAATTGTACTATTATGTTCAAAACATCATACTGTATAAATAAGCGAAGAGTCTAATACATTGTAAAATTTCCAAATATGTGTGTTCTGTCTATCAAACGGGAAATTTGTTAACAATAAAGGCATAATAATGGTTTTTTTTAAGAAACGTCACTAACAAAGTGTAAGGTACCTCTCGTTCTGTTGGCAGCTACAAGTATATCCACATTTTCTTCCCCATCTTCCACGTAAACATGCCATGCACGGAAATCCGTCCTTTGAAACATACCCAATTTCACATTCTACAAAAATAAAAATAAGACCTAGTTGTCGTACCCACAACCTTGTCATATACTTCTCGATTGTGAATTCATTGTATGACTTGACTCATTGGCAATCATACAACATCTAGTTTTTTATACTTGATAACAACTGCCATATTTATGACTTGGTTTCTTAATTGTGGATTGAACCTGATTTAATAGCTAGCCAAACCTCCCACTTTATAACAATGTAAAATATATTGCTAAAATGACAACACTACGGGACAGAATTACAGCACAAACTCATACACAAACTTTCATCACAGATAAACGTACCAACAAATAATATAATAGTATTATAATTGTAAACGCAACAAGCAAAACACAGAACAACAAATAACATAGGTCATCAACGACAGACACAACAGGATGTCACACACAATTACGCGCTTACGTAACTAACATGCAATCTTGAACTTTAAACAGTTTTCACACTCGTCCAACCAATTTTTCTGACGATGATAGTATTAAAAGACAACTTTATAACTGTTTGGACTTCATACGATAATGTATAACACAGTGTCATTATATTACAGAAGCAGCAAAATTAAATGCATAAATGTTGAATGTACAAAATGCCGATACACAACATTTATAAATTAGCAAGTTCACACTCTGTATAACAGTCATAGTCGGGAATATGTCAATGGTGGTATTGAAAGGCATTTATGTATCTTTAACGTGTTTAATCGATAACTTTTTATTCAAGAACCGTATAGGATATATAACGTACCTACACACACGCCATTCCTATTCTCGTGATTATTACAACAAAACCATGATTCAGTCCCCGCATTGCTGTAGAAACACAAAATTTATTTGTTAAACAAAACAAACTCAGTTCAATGTATTATCGTAATGACCTTGTACAGTACGAGTTACTTCTTAATATGCAAAACAAGGATTGAGTTTTCTATATAGTATGTTCATCGTTAATTTGCTACTACTGGGTCAAGTCTGGTAAGTTGTCGCAACATATTTATAGTGCCTCGTTTTACGGCTATTTATAATTTACAGCTTTCATTGTACAACACAGTAAACAACAAAGATTGAATATTATTGGCAAGCATTTTCTTTCACTTCCGGACTTTTATATTATTCTATATAACTTATTGTTTCTTCTCATTGAACAAAATCAAGATTACCTTAACTTATTGTAACATTTCCCATTCTCAACAGAGCCTAAAATGAAAAAAAAAATGTCAGTTATCATTGCTCATTATGTTTGTTGAAAACGGTATGTTGCAAAAGTCAATATATAATTATTTTTGAATGGTTTTAATCTAAATTGTATTCTCCTTTTACTGCATCTTATCACTATAACCATGTCTCCCTTTGGCAATACAGAGTACTCCACCAGCGATAGAAAAACTGCTTATGATTTCAGTTCATATAAAGCAAATGTCTAAAATTGACAGCAAAATAATACAAGAATGATTGGTTAACTGTTGATACTGCTTTCAGTGCAGTTAAGTTCTTTTCCATAACCATTTAGTGAACTATCATTGAAACTATAATGTCAGCTGAGATAATCATTTATTAACATGGGGTTTGTGTTTTGCATTCTTTTGTGTTTCCTGGTGTTTTTGTAAACTGTAGTATGGTATATCGTCCTTTACTGTTTTTAAACATAACGTCGTTAGTTGTCTTTGACCTTCTTGTTTCAATATATATTTGATTTCTTCGGTCTTTTTTCATCCATTGTCACAGAACATATTCACATAAGCATAATGCGTTAATGTCTTAGTGAAAACTGCAAGTGGATAATTCTCTGTCAAACAAATCTTCATAAAGGCCCGTATGGTGCATCTATTTTATTTGAAAGAAAATGCAAGAACAAACCTTTATGACAATTGTATCTTGTTAACATAGAACAAATATATTCTGTAATGGTTTTATATGTGTTAAGCTAAAAAAAAAAAAAAGGGTAATCATACAAGTCGCATTCGTAATCTATATTATTATTCTTTCATGTAGACAAAAAACAATTAGGTCTTCTTCCTTCCTTATATCATATATTTAGTATTGAAACAATAACCTTAAACCATTTAACTTATTTCCTGCATATCATGTTTTGTCAATTAATGAACAGTACTAATATTATCACGTAATTATTGACCCCAATTAAGCAATGGTTAATAATCAAATTTTCCAATATATTTTAAAAATGAACACTTAGTATGTAAATCCTGTATTACCTGGCATGACCGTTGTGGCACCAACACACCCATGCACGATATCACATCTGCCAGAAAATAAATATTCCGTATATGTACATTGATAGACAATATATTTAATTGATTTATATGAGTTTTAAAAACAGGCCGGAAAATTTGAAAATTTTGTTGTAAGTACAAATGCATTTTATATTTTGAACAATATACACATACACATATTGTTTCATTCTGCAATTTATATCTAGCATTAAAAGCTTTAGTTCTTAAAATTAAATTAGTTATCTTAAAATTTCAAAGAAATCAACATAGTTTAAACTTATACCACGAAGACGACCCCAATATGTACTGTCCTGCAAAATATATATTTTCACATTACCGCTTGCTATACGTTGAAGCGCGTTTCAGAAGACTATATTTGTACATGCACTCAAAAATTAAAAAAAATATTTGTATTCCTGTTAGGTGTACAATAGCTGGTTAATTGTAGGATAAATGATGATACATCTATTCAGATGTTTTGCGTAGGATAAAAAAAATGCTGCCGGGTTTTGACCAAGGAAAGAGCCAACTCAATGGAACAAGGAAAAAACATGTTTTTATCGGTGTTCAAAATCTTTTTTCCACACGTATAATATGCATACAATGTAATTTTGAAATAAAAATTTCGACACTGTAAAGCTGTTGACGCTGGATAACATGTACACTAAAAATATCACCCTCTTTTGTTTTCTATCTGCACACAGTTCCATGATTATATTCAAGCTTAATTGTTCAAAAACATATGTGTATTTACCCATACGATATACTAAAATAACCAGAAAAATTAAAGCTTAAACCTACAGTTTTCGGTCATTTGTGCATTTTCATTTTTTTTTTAAATGTAATATTGTTATAAGATTGTTATGATATTTAGAGGTATAAAGTATTGATGTGAAGTCACGTTTTGCAAAATGCAGCAAAGCGTCAAATTATCATACAATCAATGTCATTTGTATAAACATAAAACATTTCTACACCAGCGTGATAAAATATATTTTGAAACAAATACGCCAATGATATATACAATATGGAATAATATACCTCTGGTGATGTTGACAACTACAAGTGTAACCGCATTTTAATCCCCAGCTTCCTGCTAAGCAAGGCATGCACGGTAATCCGTCCTTTGAAACATATCCAATATTACATTCTAGATAGAAAAAAATACATTTTCTCATTTCTTATATCACCAAAATCATTCTTTATCATTTGAACATATCAAACATTACGGAACATGGGGAAAGTACTATAAAGTTCCTATTTTTCTTTGTTACTTCAGTTTTATTTATGCAAAAGGTCATTTTTTCGTGTATATTGTTTGCATTTTTAATGCATAAATTATGCAATTCCATGTAATTTGTTTTCCTTTCTGGTAGCTCCTATTTGGCTTTGTATCATTTTGTATCGGTGCGTTTCTCATTTTGCAAAAATTAACTGCCACCATATTTTTTTTAATATCTAGACTAACTGGAGTGGAAGAAAGTTATCAAGTTTTTTGCAAAGCATTCGCCAACTTAATGAGACCCTAGTATTTCATATTAAGGGAGTCTGCTCCATAATACAAAATTAATAAATAATATACACAATAGTAATATAATTTTGAACACGCATGTTAAAAGAACAACGTCTTAAATACTTAAGTTTTAGCTTCCGTTGATTTTGAACTTGCCTATTCTAAATTGCAATATCAGTTGTCTTTCTTTTTTTTATTCATATTTCGTATCATTTGTGACAATAAAGAGTTTTGTGTAAAAGTGATTTATTTGTAGAATAATATGAACAACGACAAAAATGTGCACATCCTTAATATCAGATGCACACTGTCAGGAAGGGTCCAGTATAATGTCACCTTTTTATGAAGTAAGAAGTATGAAGATTTTTGTAAGATTAAATTATTATGATTAACATTTTTTTTTAATTCCTTAGCTAGATATATAACATACCTACGCATGTCCCATTCTTTTCCTCATGATTATCACAACAAAACCATGCTTCTGTCACTCCATTGCTTTACAAAAGAAAATTTGGGTTTTATTTTTTAATAAAGTAATTCAAGTATAACAATATTCCAAAATGAACTTTGTTTTTATTTAAAGATGATGTATGATTACAAACGGGACAATCACCAACCAGCGTTAAATATTTGTATTTAGTTACCAATACTTGATACTGGTTGGTGGCTCGAGGAATTGTTGCAATACATTGCACGAAATTTAGTAAGTGGTTTTGTCATACAAATTTAATAATCAAGTTAATACTATATTTTTTTAAGTAAAAGAGCTGTTTAATTTTGACATGTATTTACAGCATGATACGCAAACACCATTTGTTACACGATTTTATCAAATTCATTCTGCAGGGTTAACTATTACAAAAAAGTACATGTGAATGATATTGGCTACATCTGAAATGCCAATTAAGCAATATAAGGTTTACCTGGACTTATTGTAACACCTGTCACTGTAAACAAAGCCTAAAATCCAAAACAAAATATAAATAATCATGGTCAGTATTTCATGAAAATAAATAAAAAAATGTTTCCTTGATTCTGCAATTACAGGTTGAATAGATGTGACAAATATTCTGTTTCCGGTAATTAACATAGCATATACAAATTCAAAAATTGTGAGTGACATTGTCAACATAAAGATAACTAACAGAACATAAATATAGGACTCAACTCTATGGCGGGTTCCACACCTATGGCGGATTCCTAATCGATAGTAAATGTGACGTTACAAACTCCAAACAACTCAAATCTATGGCAGACCTTTAAATTACGTCACAATAGAATAACGCAATATTGCATTGCCACAAACGATTGTGCAGCTCATACGATTCCAGAATGAGGTAATCCACTCGACAACAATTTGCAGATGGTGTACAGTACGATGTGACCTTTGATCAAGAAGTGGGAACCTGCGATGAACAAGCTAGGGCATCGCTTTTTTTCAGTACCGCATATTTCAGTGTATATCGCTGTCAAAGGTTATCAAATGAAAGAACAAAAAAGTAAAGGATACCTATTTGATTTAAATTGTGAAATAATGTGCTTTGTGCAATACCGAGCTGTTGTGCAATATTGCCCATTTCATTTATTTCTATTAAAGAAATGGCTTCTTGTTTGTAAAGGGACTAAATAGTTGTTTTATTGAATGAGTAACATAGGTACCATAATTATTAATATTTCTTTTTTTTACTAGGGTACATTTTTTCAATCGTGAAGTCTGTATTGATATAAATGAATTTATCATTTTTTTTTTTTTTTTTTTTTTATTACCATCAACATTTTGTTGACTATTATGGAATGCTTATTTCACAAATGTTTACAGACATGTTTTAAATTTCCACTTATTTACGACATGTCAATGGTCTTATTTCTGGGTACAGTATAACAATATATATGTTCCTGCTTATATGTTCTGCATTGTTTTCCATTTGCACAAAATTTGCCATAGATTTAGAAACAACAAAAATCCGCCACAGATTAAGCAGTTACAAAACTTGCCATATATTAGAATTGTAAAAAAATTGCCATAATTTTGGGATGTCATAACGTAACATTTGCCATATATTAGGAATCTGTAATAGATTTGAGTCATACATATATATATTTACAGATCTAACATTGTTGGGTTGATGTTTAGACGAGATGTATATATGTAAAAGTATGTGTGTAGAAAGCAGCCATTGTTGAAAATTATTATTTTACATCGCCGGCCAGTGGTACTGTTAATAAAATGCAACGTGGAAGTTATCTATAAGCCATTGGCGAATGTTTCAATTTACAAATTGCAGCCTATAGTACTTACCGTTGTACTACTTTCATATATACTGAACGACTTTAAAAACGCAACACTCATTTTGTTTCTTTACCAAATTTTGTTTGATTCTCTTACAACTACTTTTCATGCTTACCATACTTTTTTTTTCTCTCCAGATTTTTATTTTTTGTAAAGAGAAAAAACAAGTATGATAATGGCCAGTGATGTAAAATAAAAACAGCATTAAGGAAATTTAAAAGTTATAAGGAGCTTATATTGCTTACATGCTCAATGGATTCATGCGTATTTTCAACAATGACAGCTCTCTGCATACATACTTTTACATATATATATATGTATGTATGACTCAAATCTATGACAGATTCCTAATATACAAAGCATACCGAATTTTTGAAGTCGCACGAATTTGTCAAAGCGAAATTTTGGACCCATGAAAGATGGTTTCAGTTTTTGTTTTGCTTTGTGAAACAGTTGTTTCAATCCTTTAGCACACTTAAATCAGTTTAAAAATGTTGAATCTCCATATCACCAAGACTGAGAAATAAAAAACCTGAATCAGCCCATAAGAATACTGCAAACAGGAAAACATAAACATGCTGCAACCATTCTGTATGACTTCAAAAACGTGTCCTACTGTCCTTCAGACAACGATACAAGTAGACAAGATTGGTTGCTGGCCATCAATGAACATATCAACGTGTAGTGACAATGAAACGTCAACAGAATTTGATAACGTAACGTCATCTGCCAGACAAGGTAACGGCCGCAACGTCAACTGCTAATAGAATTGCCAAATGCCAGTGTGTACAGATGCATTCATTAAATGTTTTCCATTAAATTTCCATTTAAAATTGTATAGAAGATCATTGACACCACTTGTTCGATGCCAATGCTGGTGGACGTCTTGTGTTGTCGAAACGCCCGTCTGGCGTACTAAATTATAATCCTGATACTGTTGATAACTATTTACATTGTGTTGATATGCCACTGCTGGTGGACGTTTCGTCCCTGAGGGTTTGACAAGCCCAGTAGTCAATACTTCGGTGTTGACATGAACATCAATAACGTGGTCATTTTTATAAATTTCCTGCTAACAAAAACTTTGAATTTTCGAAAAATTATGGATTTTCTTATCCAAGGCATAGATTACATAAGCCGTATTTGGCACAACCTTTTCAAATTTTGGGTTCTCAATGCTCTTTAATTTTGTACTTGTTTGACTTTATAAATATTTAGATATGAGCGTCACTGGTGAGTCTTTTGTAGACAAAACGCGCGTCTATATACTTGGTACCTTTAATTGCATTGATTGTCGTTTTACATTTTGGTTTTGAAAACGAACTTTTAAATAAATTAGGATGTCGGTCAGATATGAAAGTATAATGCAGCAGATCAAATGTATATTGTTTGTGCCATTACATATTCACAGGATTGAGAATTTGTATGCCTTTTGTTTTGTTTTGATGTATTTGAATTTGAACAGTGAACTGGACTTTTTCAATTTTAACAGATTTGATATAAATGTGTATTAAAATCGTCAAATAATTTTGTTCTATTCAAGAATTATCGTCAGGGTAATTAATAAGCAATATCAATTATCCAGTATATTGATTGCTATTGTTAATCCAAAAAACATAAAATATTAAACTTTAACAACTTCTCTATCAGCTCGGGGCAAGAACTTTAACATATATAAATGATGCTACGAACTCTCGATCAAATCATTACCAAAATATTTCGGGAATTATAAAATACAAAAATGACAGCACAAACTATTTGCATTCAACAACGTAATAACTTCTATCACGAAAGTAAATTAAGTTTACTACCTTTGGCACATCAATATGCGAAATAATTTCCCATTAGTAAAAAATTATAATACATTTTTTTATTTTTTTTTATTCATTAATTTAGCTTATACTCATATGGTCCGGAATATATATATGTAACTATCTTCTAAACGAGGGACGAAAGATAGCAACAACAACAACAGGGATAGTCTCATATATTGAAAAAAACAAACTTACAACGCCATGGCAAAAAAAACAACCCCAAAAACACCAGACAAATAATAGTAAAAGACACAACATAGAAAACTTAAGACTAAGCAACACGAACCTCAATAAAAACTTGGTGCATACGCAATCATATATTATTAAACATGAATTGTGGCAAACAATTTAGGTCATCCTATATAAAGAATTCACACTTTTCATTATACATAAAAAGTGACCCTTGCGAAGAATGGTATGGATATGTAAACGTTTATTGTCTATTTGGTAGTAAAAGTAAGATGATGAATTTAAAGCGTACATATTGCGTTGATGTATCTTGTGACATTATGTCGATTTTCTAGTAGGAAATAAAAAATATTCAGTCAAATACGTGGTAAAAATGGATCTTTTGATAATTCATGAATGAAAATAGTCTTTAGACGGCAACCAACTTGATGAGTAGACGGAAACAATATTCAAGTGCCCACACACTTAGACCAATTATATTAGTACTTATATGAAGATGTACGGCAGGAAATATTAAAAGTATACTGAAGGGGATCAACTTTTAATACAATACTTGTAATAAAAAATGTACAGTTATAAAAGGAAATTAAAGATATGTAAATGAATAGCATAAAAATGAGATATGAGCATTAACAAAAGGATAGTTTTAGATGGTTTGTTGAACATCATATCAATGCTGACGTACTAACTACTATTCTGATGATAATCCATCGAAAGATATATCGAGAGAGTGATGTAAAAGATATGAATATCTCATTAAAGACATCATACGTCCTCAGCGTTTTAAGAACGTCAATACTAGTCAGCTCGCAAGCAGACTTGTACCCTTTACTCAGGACACATTACTCTAGGCAAATATGTTTTTTTCCGTTTTTCCCAAATCCTACCGTCTCAGCGGAGATGCAACACAAATTACTGTTCTTTATATTTGACCCGATTGGTATTTTATGTTTAGTGTTGTTTGTTGACTGTGTCTATCAAATGATTGAAGCTATGCATTGTGGTTTTAAATTTGTTTCCCTATAGTGCTATTCTTGCTGTGATTGTAACATTCGTGAATTGTCTAATTGATTGAGGTGACGTGTCTATGTCGCAATTCATTAGCGTCATGTGTATGTGAGATTGCGTACTATTACTTCGTGTGACATTTTTACTGAGTGTGGATTTGCATGATAGAACATGTGTGTATAGCTGGATATCTGTGTCTGTCGATAAACCCGGTCTCAGTTTTATTTCAAGTTCAACGCTACGCTTTTTGCTTGGGTTCGTTTCTTCTGAATGAACGACGACGTACATTTGACCAATACATTTATCTAAATCTGAAAAAAATACACAATTGTAAAATCTGTCAAAAGTTACAGACTGTTCTTCGGTTAAATTTCCTTAGCTGCTCTATCGTAGATTTCATTTTAAAGGACATAAGTCTGTATTTGTCAGGCAATAAATCAGATTCATAACCATAAATTCAAATAATGCGACAACCAAAGAAATGTCATTAAACAGTTGTTATTTGTTCAATCAAAAAAAGTTCGCATTTACGAGTTTGAATATATATGTAATATATTTAACGTCGTTTGCTACATTTTTGGTAGTCGTGTTGAATAACCGTTGCTTAAACTTCAGTTTTTGACCACTTTTTCAATCAATACTTTAGTGTGTTACGTTTCGGTGTTATGTCGTTGTGTTCCTCTTATATTTAATGCGTTTCCCTCGGTTTTAGTTTGTTACCCCGATTTTGTTTTTTGTCCATGGATTTATGAGTATTGAAAAGCGGTATACTACTGTTGCCTTTATTAAGAGTTGACTGCATAAACAGCATGATAAAATTGAGAAATGAAATGGGGAATGTGTTAAAGAGACAACAACGCAACAGCAGAAGGTCACTAACAGGTCTTCAATGCAGCGATTAATTCCCGCACCCGGAGGCGTCCTTCAGCTGGGCCATAAACAAATATATATACTAGTGTAGTGATAATGAACTAGTATATGAATTAAAATAAATAACCCTGATTTTCAATGAATTTCCAGTTTTAATTTCAATCAAAGCTTTAAAAACGCATTTACACATTTTACTTATATTAACACTATGCTGTGTAGAAGTTTATGTAGGGCGATTAACATCATGTAATTTGTGGTTATTTACAATGCACTTTGATCATAGGTGTGAATAAAAGTATATACTGGATATACATTAGTGAGGCACTAAATCTACGAAACCATAAGCATTTAGATCGCAAAATACATTCATCAAATAGAATGGTTTCTTTACAAAATTTAAAGTTGATTTGGTCACACATCGTAATCAATATAGTGTAATTTGATGCGACTATCATACAATTGGGGTAGCTGTAAAACCAGGTTCAATCCATCATTTTCTAAATAAGACAATACCTGAACAATGTTGTACCAAGTCAGGAATATGACTGTTTATCCATGTGTTTGATTCGCGTTAACTTTTGACTTTGTAATTTGATTAAATACTTTCCGTTATGAATTTTCCTATGAGTTCATTATTTTAGTGCTTTTTTGGTTTCACAAGAAAAATAACTCAAAAAATCTCAGGCAAATATGTAAATCATGTTAAATATAAAACACTCCATGCTACATAAACAGACTGAAACATCTTGTTTGCATGGCACATTTGTACAATGTATCAGTCAGTGAACAGGTTCAATCGAACTTTTATCTTTAACAAATATTAGTTGCTAAAGTTAGTTGTGTTTTTTTTTATATCAGCAAGTATATTCGTTTTCGTCACAGTAGGATATCATTGGTATATCCGTTTGGATATTGACGTATACTGGAACAACAGAATGTTTAATTGGCCCTGAATGTTCAGGCGTCATCTTTTCACAGTCTTGTGTGGTGTCTTCCGGAAATGTACGATGTATGTCGACTTCAACCATTGACTGACATAAATCGTCATTTGCAGGTTTTTTTACTGTGTTAACACGTACATTGTTTGTTTCGATATCCATCAATTTACTATTATCAATGATGATATTTCCATTAGAGAAATATTTGTCTCTTTCATTGTTTCGGCAAACATCTTTCCATGCGGTAGCAGCTTTATTATTGGGCATTTTGGGGAATCTTGCAGTGTTAGACTGATCCAGTTTTCTTCTGAATTTGAAACAACATGAGGCTAATGCAACCAATGCTGCAATGCTTCCCGTACCAAATATATAAACAATTAAGAGTAATCCATCTAAAAAGGAAAAGAGTATTGTATATTTAATTAATTTGGTATGATTTAACCAATTAGGGTATTCAGCTCTAGCACAAGTATCATCTCAATGAGTTCTCACATATTTCTTCAACTTTTCACAAGAAATAAATGTAGAATTATTTATCTCTTGTTCAGTTATACGTTTTAAGAAATTACAATAAAGTGAAGTTTTAAGATAAAAGTAAAGCTCACTAGTTTTTAATTTTTTAGTCTACATTGATTAATTTTTTCATTTATCTATTAAAACATGTAAACCCTCTGCATGTGTTCGCGATTGTCCTAGGTTAGGAATCTGATGTTCACAATTTTTTTTAAATGGGTCATTAATGGTTTTTCTCGTTTTTTATATGTAGATAAGACCGTTGATTATTCCCGTTAGCAATTTTTAAGAGCACATTTTTGTGAAGGGGCCACCTGAAGCACGCTACCGGGTGCTGGACTTCCCAGTTGTATTGATGACCCTTGCTGGCTTTAGGCTGTTTTTCCTCTACAGGTTGTTGTCTTATTATAACGGATTTCCAATTTCCATTCGCAATTTTAATGTTAATTTTCAAAATCGAAATTTATGTAATTGAACAAAACAATGCTTCACACCTGCACACAAAATAAATACAAGTTTTCATAATTTGACAGATATTTCCAAAGTCTTCCCATAACTTTTAATTTGCAAATTCTTTTATTTAATATTTAACAGGAACTCAGTCTAATTTAATGAAATTATTGAATTTGTGACACCTTTATGTTGAATTGTCTCGTCTTTCGCTGTATTTGTTAGTGTGTATATGGTGATATAATAGGAAATATATTAGGATATATTTCATAAATATAATAACATCTTATGTTGGAAATATCGTTTTGGAATGTAAAATTTAATCAAACAAAAACCTACCATGAAAATAGTAGGACAGGTACCAAAAAAGACATCAAAGAGTAGGCCAGACTTTGAGAAGTTTGTGGCTCAGAAATGTTCTACATATTGAAAGCTTTTGGCGTCAGCTCTTCTTCAGACAATAACTGTTGATAGATAGCTGATTTCATTTTTAAATTAAAATTATTTCTTTCTTTAATATTACGAACGCCATCACGACTTGCTTGACCGTTATAAAATAACCGTTTGATAGATGATATTGAATATGTTTCTTATGTCGTAAATCCATTCCCATTTCCTTTTCACAAATGTGACCTACCGAATTAAACTATTTACCGGATTTGTAATAACATAAGCAACTCGACGGGTAATACATGTGGAGCAAGATATGTTTTCCCTCCTTTCGTACGTTTTACAGATAAATGATGTTTGCAAATTTGAATTTCCCTCTATCAACCTTTGCCTGACTTTACGGTTTTATTTCATAAATTATGACTTATTACGAGTACTGCATGCCGGCGAGTTTTTTAGTCTGTCGTGTTTTTGTATTTAAAATGCTGGAAAGACAAAAGATAACCACTACTACGAGCACGACAACAAAGAAATACGCACAGTCAAAAAAGCCTTTTTAAGACGTTTCTTACTATACAAACTGACTGGTTTTACTGCACCATATGCCAATTTCGACAATCATTGTCTCTTCAATGATGCTCGCGGTGTGAACATTTGAAAAGTCAAACCTTTTTAAAAAGATGAAAAGCTGTAACCCCAAAAAGCACAATAAGGTGTACCTTTTGTTTCTGCTTTTGGAACAGTTTTTGGTGTTGTCATTTCTGTACTTTCCATACTTTCTAAAACACAATTTCATCATTTTCTTTTTATTTGAATAGTTATATGATGAAGTAATGATAATTGAATACAAAGGCTTCAGTACAGAAACCAAGGGCAAATATTTTTGCAGAAGATTGCTTGGCATATATATGTGGACATTAACAAAACAACAGGACATTGAAATGCTTTTATAATGAAAAACAAAGACATCGAGAAATAATGTCGTCGTAAGAAACATCGTCAATTATAAGACGATGCAAAAATAGAGGCTTAATGTTAGATAATAGTTGATATTATCCAAAGTTTATATCTATATTGCAAAAACCAGTAGTTGCATATCAGTTTCAACATTGAATAAAATTTACCAATAATCATACATTTATCTGTTTACTATATATAATAGCAAGATTCACATATTGTTAACGTCACAAAGGACAAGGTATGATAAGGGCCGTTTTTGGCCCCCCTTTTTCCAGAATTTGAAAACTTTCAAGTTGAAACCCATCACGCTTGTGTAATGAACTTCAGTATCTGTTCGTCCCTGTAGAACCTTAATTTTAGGTGTTATGTACTCAAATATGTTCAAACTTAGACCTTAAAAGGGCTAAAACGACGACAAGTGTAAGAAATCTACAATTTTGTCATGTTCGGAGACGAAATTTGACATGAGCGCCAACGTAGACCATCTTGAAATTTTTAACCATCAACTGTACTCTTCTGTATCTTTCCCACAATAAAATATCATGATGGTCTACGTTGGCGCTCATCTCTAAAAATTTGAAAAATAACCCGATTGTTGACATTATTTTGGCAAGTCATTGTAATACGTCATAGGGAACGGCACGGGTAAGAAATTATTCCGGGATATATAATAGATCAGAATATCACGTACGGATAGTATTACGCCGTATCGAGTCATCAAGACATGTCACTCTCTTAAATAAATATGTTGTACGTGAAATTAGACCCATGTAAATCAAAATAGTCTAACACTGTGCAACCAAATACAGAGTTGTTTCCCTTGAAATATAGTGAATTAATTTTTATTCATTATTATTTTCAAATATTCAACGAAATCTTACAAATGAATTTCATAATAAATTCACAATATATTCAAACTCTTTTTGTAGTTCTGAAGAAAATCATTTCGTCTAAACTTATATATTTTGCACTTTGAAGTTTTCTATTTAACCATCTACAGAAAAATAGATTTATGTATCCTATGTATTTCGTGAAATAGACATCGTTGTTAATGCCATGACAAACTGTAGAAGTGCATTGCTTGAAACTTAATAAATCCATAAATTACTACATTCTTAAATGGAAAAGTAAGAATATTACTATGACTATATACAGTACTAATCAAATACGTTATGCATCAGTGCAGTCAGTACCGAATCCAAAGTATGAAATGTAATTATAAACATAATTCCATGTGAAGAGCAGTTGATACTGAACTTAAGTTAACTACACTTATACTATACTGTAAATTATGTGTTCCAGCCTTTTCATATATCGGACTTTTCTTATATATGTGTTAGAGCACTGTTTTGACAAGCTGTAACCATAAAATAAAAGAACAGTTTTGCTGTATCTCAAAAACTGTAGGATAACCCAGTGGCGGATCCAGGCCCACTGGCTGCCAAAGAGGGAACCGATTTTGTTCACACTTCAGTGATTCCCTATATAAGCAACCACTTTATTTCTCAAAAGGGGGCCCGGGTCCCCTGCCCCCTCCCCCTAAATCTGCCTCTGTAACCGACTCTTTATATATATCATGTATATAGCTTGTACCAAAAAGTTAATGTGTCAATATACCGGACATTAAAAGAAAATTAAAAGTGTAAAAGTGTAAAAAAATTCACAGTGTACGATTCTTGAAGTGACAAACAATGGCACTGTACAGGCTATGCATATTTGCTATACATACTGTATAAATCTGATACTGAATCTTCAATAGTAGTTTTAATCCATCTGATCTTTTTTAATGTACCGGTAATCATCATGTAAATGTGAAATGCTATATTCAAAACTTTCACTATTATTTATGAATTATAAGTGTGCCACTTGTATTACTTGAAGGTTTTTATGCCTCATTTTTGAACATTATGTTTTCCGGTCTGTGCGTCCATCTGCTCGTTAGTCCGTTAATTCTTCCGCCCGTCCGTCTGTTCGTCCATCTGTCGTGCTTCATGTTAAAGTTTTTTGTCGAGGTTATTTTTGGTGAAGTTAAAGTCCAATCAACTTAAAACTTAGTACACATGTTCCGTATGATATGATCTTTCTAATTTTAATGCCAAATTAGAGATGCTGTCCCATTTTCATAGTATACTATACTGGGAACACATTCTTATATAATTTGTATTTATGTTTTTTTTTATTAAACAAACCAATTCCTTGATAGCTACCTTTTATTTAAAAACTAAAATGGAGAATGAAATGGGGAATGTGTCAAAGAGACAACAACCCGACCATAGAGCAGACAATAACTGAAGGTCACCAATGGGTCTTCATTGCCGCGCAAAACTTCTACACCCTGAGGCATCTATCATCTTGTCCCTAATCAAATATGTATATTAGTTCAGTAATATTTGGCGTCATACTAAACTCCGAATTATACACAAGAAACTAAAATTAAAAATCATAAAACACTAACAAAGGTCAGAGGCTCCTGACTTCAATGCTGCTGGGTTAAACCATTTTTTTTGAGATCTCATCCCTGTTTTTGGTAACAGCATATGATTTTTAATATTAACTTCATCAAGATATAAATATGATACCAAAAAAAAACCTACTTCGGTATACAAAAAAAATAATCGTTGCTAAGCACTGTTTTGGTTGCTTATCTTTTTATCAGCATGGTATACAATTGACTTACTTTCATTTCTTATACTTCTAGTTATTCTTGCATGTTTAACCTTTCTATAAAATAAACCTGGTTTTACTCTAATTTGTACAATTAAAAATAGTTTTTTTTTCTGTAGTTCAATTTGATTGCTATCTTTTTCGGGCTGTTGCTATGGTCTATTTTATTTTCTTGAGAAAAAATATAATGATGACTCAGACATCATATATAAGAAAGAAAAGTCATTTACGGTAGCTAAATCTTTAAATATTGCTAAATTTATACCTCATATGGCCGAAATTACAAATTTTTGAACCGTTGCTAGGTAAATAAATTGTTGCTAGGTTGTTGCTAAGCATTTTTTTAAACTGAAATTGAAGTGACTTTTTCTTTGCAAACTCAAGTTATTGTTTAACAAACAATACTATTTTGAATTATGCTAATGTGTAATGAGAAAGCATTTGCATATGTGATAATTTGGCTATTTATTAAAACCGTTGCTAGGCAACCTTCCTTTCACCGGAACATAAAAAAATCATAGTTTTTAGGAGTTTCTATCCTAAGGCTATCAATGATGTATATATAAACTTATTTCGGAAGGGGGCCAAAAACGCCTCTTATCATTCTTGTCCTTTGAAGACTTTCTGGACTAGTGCATTCAAATTTATTATTGGATGGGTAATGTTGGCAACGGTCTGAACGAAATATGTTATTGACGTACGATAAAGTAAATTTTGCATCTGAGAATGTATTATAATTGTTATCGTATTGTTTTTTTCCTTTTGTAAACAAAATAGACAATTGTACAACTTAATATATGCATTGAAAACTAATAATAATAAAGAAAATCAATCTTGTTACCTGTCGTGATAATTTTTCTATAAACACATCCATGCACATGATCACATCTGTAAGAAATATGAATTACAAAGGCACTAAGTATACATCATCTTTTCTGTGTTTTTTTTATTAAAATATCAAATATCGTTGTTCTACATCAATTAATAATTTTAAAAGCCTGCTAGTATATCGTCCTTCTTTGCTGCAATGAAACAGCATTGATGCCTTTTTTCTATGAAAACAAGTAGAATAACAAAATACCATGGAAAGTAAAATTTCAAAATCAAAAGCTATAATCGACTAAAAATTCGTTAAATTTTGTGTAAAACTTAGTAAAAATCTTTCCAATTAAATGCTTTAGAGATTGCCTAGCTCAGCCAAATTCGTCAAATCTTTGAGTTTTCATTGAACTTTAACTTTAACAATATGTTAGTGATTTGATCTTCCATTTGTGTAAAACAGAGGGCATTGATACATATTATAAGGATGACATATTCGAGATAGTGTTCCGAGCTTATTTATAAACCTGGTATACATCTAGTTCGTTTTTAAAAATGTATACAAGGTATGATTTCACATTGAAACACTTAAACGAACTCTGACGAAAGTTCAAAATGACAAATATCATCTTGGTACACATCGTGTTGGTACACAAGTAAATTTCAAACACATCAATGTCTTACTGTTACTGTAATTTATTTACTTGAATGTCACACCTCAAACGAACTAATACGTGTAAATGACGTGGAATCAATCCATGCAATTCTATTCTAATTATTACGTTAACATCACATGATATGTTTATGAAGAATCATTAATAAAAATCGTGAAAAAAAACTTCTTTTTTTGGTAAACTACGTGTAACTCATGTGTAAATGTCATATGAGATTCATATGATTATCGAATGACGTCTAATTCACATGAACATGTTCACGTGAGTTTCATGAATAAGCTCATTTGGGGTGAATCTCACAGGAAATTGCAGGTGAATGTCATGTAAGATTCATGTGAAATTCACGTGTCCTTAGCAAATTTTGTCTGTATAGTCATGTTTTATTATCTTATTTCGCGGCAATGTAATTTTGGAACATGAAGCAAGTTGAACATTATAAAATACCTCTTGTTATGTTGACAAATACATGTATGTATGCATTTTTTGCCCCATTGTCCAGGTGAACAAGAAGTGCACGGAATACCGTCCTTTGATACATAACCAATTTTACATTCTATAAAAAACATATCAGGTTGTTGGTCGTAGTTAATAAACATATATATCATGAAAACGACAAAGGAACATCATTTTTTACATTTAGCATAAATATAAACACCATCGTTTTCGTATTTTCCTATTATGTTTACCTTATCCAAAAGTTTGCTTGTCTTTAATCAAAGAAAGCAAATTTGCATTGTACTGTGTTGTAGTTTTTAACTGTTTAATTGAAATTTACTTAAATATATGACTGAAAAGTGTTAGTACAAGGATGAAATTTTATCTTGCTAGAATTATTTGAAAAACAATTAGATTCAAGTCACGGAAGAGTAAACCAGTTTTAACCGTCGTCTCCATGACACAATCAGGATGACAATGACTATATACGTGCTTGTCATGTGACAGGTATATGATGATGTCATTGTCGTCTGCACTGACGTCGTAGCTTATGTAAAGGAAAAAAACTGACAGCTGTTCAGGGAAAGTCGTCTTGCTGGAATACATGATGCAGGTTATATGTTTTTTTATTATTACGATGCTGACTTCATGCAGGAACTTCTTAGGAAGAAAGATAAGAAGTTAGCAAATTCTTTAACTCTACCTCCCGCTATAAAGATCAAGTTCTATCACTAAACAATTCAAAATTTGGTGACTATGTAGAACCCATTTATCCCATCGAACTAGAGATAAAGGATACTACAGATACAGTTAAGTCGGCTTCATATCTCGACTTACATCTAGAAATTGACAATGAGGGTCAGTTGAAAACAAAACTTTCCAACAAAAGAGATGATTTCAGCTTTCCAATTGTGAACTTTTCATTTCTAAGTAGCAACATTCCAGCAGCACCTGCATACGGGGTACATATCTCCCAATTGATACGATATTCCCGTGCTTGAATTTCCTATCATGATTTTCTTGATATAGGGTTGCTGCTCACAAGGTAGCTGTTAAACCAAGAGTTCCAAATGGTAAAGTTGAAATAATCCCTTCGTAAATTTTACGGACGCCATCCCGAGTTGGTTGACCGTTATGGAATAACCGTTTCACAAAGGATATTGGATATGTTCCTTACGTCATAACTACAATCCCCAGCCCTTTCATGAATGTGACCTACCGAATTAGACTATTTTTCGGATTTGTAATCACATAAGCAACACGACGGGTGCCACATGTGGAGCAGGATCTGCTTACTCTTCCAAAGCACCTGAGATCACACCTAGTTTTGGTGGGGTTCGTGTTGTTTATTCATTAGGTTTCTATGTCGTGTCATGTGTACTATTGTTTTTTCTGTTTGTCGTTTTAATTTTTTAGCCATGGCGTTGTCAGTTTGTTTTAGATTTATGAGTTTGACTGTCCCTTTGGTATCTTTCGTCCCTCTTCTTTTACAGAAAAACGAAGTTGTCAGATTGGCAGGCATTAAACAGAGTACCGTTTGTACGTTTTCTTTTAGGGATATGAACATCGTAGTTATATAGAAAAAAATTCGGAGATGCTTGCTTTCATGACCAGAACATGAGATAACTTTACCGGTGTAAAAAACAAATCGCTTTAAATCGCCGAATTTACAAATATTTTTAATGAGTGCATTATTGATAGAACTTTTTCGTAAATTACAGTCTTAGAGAACCCACAAGTGGTCATTAAAGACAGAAATCCGTATCCATGAGGTCAACAAACAAAAACACGAGTGGCATATACACTGCAAGGATAATTTACATAAAACTGAGAATGATTAAGAGAGTACAGTGATATTCAGCGATTAATACAGGTGATCACAGGGCTAGATTGTCGGGTGAGTGTCTGCAGAAAGGTAGGAGAAAAGTGGTTGATGGGTTGTATTTGCCCTAAAGTAAGCGCAAGTAAAGTTTTATGATCTAGACATAAATTACTTTCCATGAAGCCGAGAACTAAGACTGTTGATGAAGGGAACATAAATGCCTTAAAATCCATTGACAATATCGACAACAATGTGTGACTAATGATTACTCGTCATTTTTCTAACAATGACTACGTTCTTCAAGATTATAGTGCCCCGTTTATCGAGCCGGTCCGTTAATGATTTTAACTGCATAAACGAATTCAGAACAAAAATTATACCAAAAACTTGGAACGTAAAATTCGTGCCATATGAGACATTTCAACTTCCAATTAATGGGTTAAGCGGATTTCATTTGACTAAATTTATTGCATTCTTAAATATGTATCCATCAAGCAAGCCATTTCGTTTTCTATCATAAGTTTTGGTGTTTAAAGCCAAATATACCCGTCAAATATAACTCTCAGCCAAAGGCAATTGATAACTTTCATTTTCTGTATAAGATATCAAATTCTGTAAGTTTATACATATTCGTTTTAGCGATTTTTTGTCACAGATATCAATATAATACATACCTTGACATCTGCCATTTTTCTCCTCGTGATTATCACAACAATACCATGACGTTTTTATTCCATTGCTGGAGAACGTAAAAAAATAAATTTTCATACATCATGACTAAAATGAAATGGATACCAGTTGCTTGCTTTAAGCTATTTTTCTGATGTGTTTCTATAGATGTCTGTATGAATCTTGGAATGTGGTGGGGTAGAATATTTAAAATATTGCATTAATATAGAAAAATACACTATACGTTTCTTAACCCCTGTACAAAACGATAAAATGGGTCAGAAAAGGCATTTGTTAGAAGCAGCTTTTATTTTATTTATTTGATTAATTAACAAAATCTGTTTTTAATATTTATATCTATATCTTATTATATCCATATGACCTAATTGATGTATCAAGTATAACTTTATTTTTAAAATGTGTATCGAATACTGTAGTAGGGAATTTCACAGGTTTCATCATCAAAAGTAAAATAATTACAAAAAATATATGCATCTTGGATACCACTATATAAAATAAGACGTAACAAAACTAAAATACTGCACTTATAGATAGAATCGTGGCAGGTTAGGAAAATAAATGTTAAATGATTTATTTTGAGGTTTCAATGAATAGTTTTTAAAAGTAAATTGATATTTAATAAGATATAGGAAGATATGGTATGAGTGCCATTGAGACAACTCTTCATCAAAGTAACAATTTATAAAAGTTAACCATTACAGATCAAGGTACGGCTTTCAACAAGGTGCCTTTTCTCACACCGAACAACAAGCTATAAAGGGCCCCCAAAATTACTAGTATAAAAAACATTCAAACGTGAATAACAACAGTCTAATCTATAAAAAAAAAAAAAACTTATGCACCACATAAACAGACGACAACCACTGAACATCAGATGCCAGACTTAGGACAGGTGCAAACAATTAAAGCGGGTTTAACTGTCTAAAACTGTAAAAGAAGTGAAAAGGCAATTTTGCTACAATGAATAACTCGAATTACAAACTTTACCAGAAGACGAACTCATATATCTTATTGAAAATCAAACCAGTTTCCTAAGTTTTTTTACCGCCTCCGTTGTTTCATGCTAGCGTGTTATCTTCGAGTGCAAGAAATGATGTGTTCACACCTCGGCGGGATCAAACCTAAAACTTTAAAATTAGTATTTTCAGAATATCCGCTGGATACGCGGTCAGGAAGTGGAGTAAAGACAGGTTTTGGCTCGGTATGTGTCCTTGTAAACTATTGCACTTTAAATCCGGCTCAGCATGTCGATTTAATACAAGTCATACACGTGAAAGGCTTAGTTAGCTATAAAACCAGGTTCAATCTACCGTTTTCTACATAAGTAAACGCCTGTACACAGTCAGCAATAGGGAAGTTGTTTTTTCAGTTGTTTGATGTGTTTGTTCTTTTTTTTATTTTGGCATTTGGTTAAGGACTTTCTGTTTTGAATTTTCCTCGGAGTTCAGTATTGTTTTTATTTTACTTTTAATACAAATCAGGGTTAATGTTTATATATACGTTCTCATTTTATCGTCCCGAAAACGCATAGTAATTTGCATCAGACCGTGAAGCAACCAGCCATTAATTCATCATCATATTTTTCACTTATTCTTATTAACTGATTCTCTATTTTCCTGACACTGTATTAAGATTACCTTGCATTTTTGTAACATTTCCCTTTCTCCACAGAGCCTAAATGCAAACACAATTGTATATTATCATGTTCAGCTGTAATGACATTTAGCAATGAAAACAGATAAGGATCATCATGCAAAAACATGAGATTTCTGATTGAAGCAAATTTAAATAATGCAACATAAACACCGAACTTCAAAGTAATTTAAAAACAAATGGGTTCCCGATGTAATTTAGCGTGTATGTCTTGTGTTTTTATTAGTTGGGTCTTATTACATTTCTTATCAAAAAGAATATAGCAGATCATTGCCAATGAAAGAACTCTCCACCACAGGCTAAATGACACAGAAATTAACAACTAGGCATTCAACAATAAGCATTGTCAGATATACAATGCCCAAAAATGATATATGTACTCAGTATTGGTTTATAATATCACAGTCAGTTCATTTATTCCTATCAATACCAAGTCCAAACAATTCAAGGCTTTAACACTTTACAAATAAATGTTTTCCCCTATATGGTATAACAAATTGATAAAGTTGAAAGAAACGTTTTATTCGAACCGCACTATGAAGGAAGTTAACAAATTTTAAGAATTAAAAACTACTTAAAAGGATTGAAATTAATATAGACAAGATGAATAAATACAAATAATTCAAAACTGATAACTTTTTATCTAATCATTATAAACAACAACAACAAAATGTTATCAACCGGAAACAAAAATTAACAGTATTCGTTTACAATAAAATATTCAAGGGTATGCAACCTCAATTAACATTCGGAATCAAAATTATAAATATAATTGATAATGCACATCATGGTACGGCATGCCAACAAAACAATGAGCTTCCGTCCTCGTACACGAGTTTTATAGTTATGAATGAGAGGAAAGAGACTATTCAACTAATCCAATTGTCTCTTTCAAATTTCCTGTTTTGTTTCATAATTAACATTTATTGTTTTCAACGTAATAAGGTGTTATCACATTTGTTTTTTTTCTTATGAATGGTGGATTGAAATTCAATATTCTTTCAATACAAATAAAGCGTTACCTGCAATGGCTGTTGTCCCCTCAATGCATCCATGCACAATATCACATCTTAACAAAAATAAATCAAAATAACATTTTAAATATCGACCGTATATATTATTACAATAGTGAATAATGTACATAAACCAAGAAACTACCCATTGCAAGGACATGCATATATTGATGTGTTTAAATTCTGTCATTAGACGTGTGTTTAATATACATACAAAATTGTTTAGACTTCAAAATCTTACATGCATATCATCACGAACTAATAGTTATCAAAGGTACCAGGATTATAATTTAGTACGCCAGACGCGCGTTTCGACTACATAAGACTCATCAGTGACGCTCATATCAAAAAATTTATAAAGGCAAACAAGTACAAAGTTGAAGAGCATTGAGGATCCAAAATTCCTATAAGTTTTGACAAATACGGCTAAGGTAATCTGTGCCTGGGATAAGAAAATCCATAGTTTAAAAAAAATCAAAGTTTTGTAACAAGAAATTTATTAAAATGACCACATTATTGATATTCATGTCAACACCGAAGTGTTGACTACTGGGCTGGTGATACCCTCGGGGCCGAAACGTCAACCAGCAGAGGCATCCACCCAGTGGTGTAAATAGTTATCAAAGGTACCAGGATTATAAATTAGTACGCCAGACGCGCGTTTCGTCTACATAAGACTCATCAAAATATTTTTAAAGCCAAACAAGTACATTGAGGATCCAAAATTCCAAAAGCTTGTGCCAAATACGGCTAAGGTAATCTGTGCCTGGGATAAGAACATCCTTAGTTTAAAAAAAAACACCTAAATTATGCGGTTAAATGTGTAAATATGATCCGATGGACAGCTAAAATCAGACGCTAAAATTCACAATCAATATATACTATACAGAATAAAGTTTTAGTTCGATAATTCACATATTTTCAAATTGTCAAGACTATATGTCCTTCCTCTTCATCCCGTGTGTGACATTTCCGAGTTGGACTTTTAGAAACAGTTCGTTGGATGTGACATGTGCAGCAGGTTCCTTTTGCTCTTCTTAAACATTTAAGATCACCTCCGTGTATCACTATGGATGTGTTGTCTTATCTTTTGTGTTCGGTGTGGTTTTGCATATTATTGTTTGTTTTTAATGGCCGTGGGTTATCGGTGTTTTTTGCCATACCATGGCGTTGCCAGTTTGTCATTAGTTTAATAAATAACATGATACTCGAAATTATGAAACAATGACGTCAAATATTGTTTTTCTGATTGCATCAATGTTATATTTTTAGTGTACATTCATTTTAATCTATCAAAAAATGCAAGCAACAATCTCGATTATCGGATCTCGCTTTCGATTCAAGTTGATAAAGAAGTCTATTAAACGAAATAATATATTCTATAAATAGTAGGATTTAAAACAACTATGTTTACCTCTCGTTATGTTGGCAGCTACAAATATTTCCGCATTTTTTACCATATCTTCCATATGAACATCGCATGCACGGTAACCCGTCTTTTGAAACGTAGCCAATTGCACATTCTATATAAAAAGAATAAAAATCAAATTATTAACATATCAAATTCCTAAAAGTTAACACTTTTCTGTTAAGGTTAATGTTCATCATAACAAATGGACAAAAATGGCAATATCTAGACTTCAAAACTACTCTGAGTACAGCCTTACCTCTCCAGTTGGAAAATGTGTATGGCCTGGAAATATAAAAGGTGATTGCATTGAGCATTACAGAAAAATACAATCTAGAATTGATTTTAATGAACAATTTTTCTTCTTTCCTGCATATCATGTAAAAAACTTTAAGATGCTCCCTCTCAGGTAACAACTGTGTTTAGATTTAAAATTTCTGCTGAAGCGTTAAAAGTCTTTTTATCTTTATGGTACAAAAAATGCATTTAACTTTTATATATCTTGTGGATGACGCGCCTTCAAACTTTCCAAACTGCACAGGAAAGTCTGTACATAGAGTAATTTTTAGGTGTACATACATCCTTTTGTGTCCATGTATTATGTTGAACCTAAATGACCCCTTTTGCAGACCTGTTTATTATGAGATTTACAAAGTGCTACACTTTCAAAACAGCACGTATACAAATTAAAATTGACTTGCCATGTAGTAAAGCAAAGGAACACATTGTGCAAAGCATAATTGTTTATTGTATTACTGCATAGAACAGAGAGGAGTGAGATAAAAGAGGAACAGTCGAACTCTTAAATCGAAAAGAAACTGACATCGACATGGGTTAAAAAAAGACAAGCAAACAAATAATAACACACAGAAACAACATAGAAAATACGGACTGAGCAACACGAACTCCAGCACAAACTAGGTGTGATCTCAGGTGCTCCGGAAGAGTAAGCTGATCCTGATTCACATGTGGGCACCGTCATTTTGCTCATGTTGTTACAAACCTGGTAAAAAATATAATTCGGTTGGTCACATTCATGAAAAGGGAAGTTACGACGTAAGAAACATATCCCATATCATCTGTGAAACAACTATGTCATAACGGTAAAACTACTCGAAATTCAAAACGGAAAGTCCCAAATCGAAAGGAAAAATCATTAATACAATTTTGATAAAACACATCAAACGAATAGACAACTACTGTCATACTCCTGACTTGGTACAGGCATTTTCAAATGTAGAAATTGGAAGATATATATTCCGTATGCAGGCGCTGCTGGAATATTGCTACATAGAATTGGAAAGATCACAATTGGAAAGTTGAAATCATCTCGTTCAAAGTAAAGTTTTGATTCCAACCGACCCTCAATGTCAATTTTAGATGTAACTCAAGATATGATGCCGAATTAACTGTATCTGTTGTATCATTTATCTCTAGTTCGATAGGATAGATGCATTCAGCATAGTCTCCAAATTTTGAATGATTAAACGAGAGAACATCATCTATATAGCGGAAAGTAAAATTAAAGAATACTGCTTACTTCTTTTTTTTCTGGGGATTTGTTGCAAACACAGCCAAAATGTTTGCACGAACCAACAAATGGTGTTATATTTCTACATGTAGTAGAGTTTTTTGTCATGAAATTTTAGATACTCATTACTAAATTGTGTTTCCATGATCTGCTGGAATGTATCGTCTTTGTTAAGTCACTTAATTTGGAAATAAAATCTAATTTTAGAAAGGCTCACGATTATTGGTTTGTTACATTTAATTAGCATACCTGTGATGCAAAAATAATATAGAAACATACCTGTACATATGCCATTTATATTCTCGTGGTTATTACAACAAAACCACAAATCAGTTCCACCATTGCTGTCGAAAATAATTGACTGTTTGAATCAAATTGAGTGAATTTGTACTTTACAAAATGAACTTTATTTATTCTATATATTTCATACTACAAACAAAAGGGACAGTAGCGTACTACTATTTAAAAGTCATAATTCTTTAAATTATATCTGGTGTTTGCTTCTACTCATTGGCATTATGAATGGTTGTCTGAACCTATTTTATTGGAAATAATTAGTTCTGATCTTACTTGAAAACGTTGTATCCATCAAGCTTACAATTTACCATTATTGAAGTTAAACAGTTCTTTGATTGTGTTTGGTACACGAACAACAATTTGATAACAACATCAGCAACTTCGGTATTTGGGTTATAAGTAGCATTTGAAATGGACAACCAATAAATGAAATTGAAAATGATGAAGTTCTCATTTAAAATATAAAGTTAAGATGTGATATATTTGCAATGTGTAAACTCTCCATCATGAAATTAAGGATTAAATCAATGCAAAACTGAACTCCGAAGACAAATATAATACGGAAAGTACATAATGAAATAGCAAACCAAAAGCCCAAACACACTTAACGAATAGATAACAACTGTCATATTTCTGACTTAGTTCATACATAAAACTTGGTTTTATATCTACATCTAACTTGTATTACAGTCGCATCGTATTCTACCATACCGAAACATTGTGCGAACAAAACACAGAAAGACTCAACAGGTATAAATTCAGAAAATAGGGATACAACAGCCATTAACCTCCAACACCTTAAACATGTGATATATTTGCAATGGGAAAACTCTCAATCATGAAATTAAGGATTAAATCACTGCAAAACTCCGAAGACAAATACAATACGGAAAGTGCATAATGAAATAGCAAATCAAAAGCCCAAACACACCTAACGAACAGATAACAACTGTCTTATTTCTGACTTAGTACATGCATAAAACTTGGTTTTATATCTAGCTAAACCTCTCACTTATATGATTGCCAATTGCTTAGTCCGTTTCTGTGTGTGTTACATTTTAATGTTGTATCGTTGTTCTCCTCTTATATTTAATGCGTGTCCCTCAGTTTTAGTTTCTTACCCCGATTTTGCTTTTTTGTCCATGGATTTATGAGTTTTGATCAGCGGTATACTACTGTTGTCTTTATTTATATCACAGTCGCATTACATTCTACCATACCCACAACATTGTGCGAACTAAACACACAAAGAATTAATATGTAAAAATTCCAAAACAAGGGATACAACAGTCAGAAGCAACAATTTACAAAAACAAATAAAAAAACCTTTGAAATATTTATCAACAAGGTGATTGTATCTTCCGATAAACCTTTTTAGAAAAAAGGACGAGACGTTCTTTGACATAACCCTGGTTCATCAACTTACATATCAGTAAAACCAAAATGAAATATATTATATCATTTGTAGGTCGGTGTATTGCTGCTGAGGTGGACTGAAATTTATTATTTCAAGATCGTTTCTCATAGATTCTGGTACTGAGATGACCGTTATTGTCAAATAAGTGACAGTCTACAAACTATGCAGACTAAACATGGTGTTTCTTCAAAATCTAAGGTTGTGGTATATGTAGACCTTTTTTTTCTATGTTCAATGATGTACAAAATGGCCATTCTCATACATCATAGACAGGAAAGACAAATATTAAGTTTACCTTGAAGTATTGTAACATTTGTCACTAAAAACATAGCCTAAAATCCAAAACAAAACGTATATCATCATGTTCAGTGTTTTGATGATGAATGTCATGATAAAGTAAATGACTTCCGTTATTCTACAAAAACATTGTGAAAGGAAGTGACATATATCCTCATTCTGGCAATTATGTTCATAATCAATTAATAACCAATTAAAGAAGATCCTCTAGTGTTTATTAGCGTATACAAAAACCAAAATGAATGAAGTTCTAAAATATTTATAATCACTATTAATGTCTCAATAATTAGAAAAAAAGGAATTTGGTCGTTTTATCCAACTTTTCTATTTCTATGACTACTAGTGTAAGCGATTTATAATAACGGAGGTTATTACATGAACATTTTCTATTTGATAAAAAAAAAACCAACAAAACAACTTGATCCTCTTTGTAACACCTTTTTCGACAGGTACTTCACTATTATATTTCGTTGAAGCAGCACCAACGATTAGCAGGAAAAAGTAGCCTGAATGATTAGAGATGATAAAAGTGTGCTTATTTTTAATACAGTGCAAGGTTGGATATCTGCAACTTCGACTTCAAATTAATGACAGTCCGCCAACCTTATAGCCTGGAACAAAAAAAAGTTGTTGTTTATCTTGAATTGGTATCATATTTTGTTTTGTGTTGACAATATCTTTATCTACTCCGATTGTTTGTAAAAATTACAAAAAAGGGAAATAACTTGAACAGTTGACAGGCAGTTTCAACTATGTCAATCTTTTTTGGTGATTTTGGTCTATAGCAGGTAATATTTGCACTTGAAATTGCTTACTATACTTTACAGTCATATGTCATAATAATTATGTTAGAACTATATTGAGTTATATCAAATAATTAACCTTTTTTGGTGCTATCGTCATAATTGATTCGTATTTTATTCTCTTTTTTTTTTAAACAAAACTGTGTTGTGTTTAAGTATAAAATATGCATTACACAGGCAAATGTCACGAATATGAACGTAAATGCATTTGAATCTCAGGTCAAACGAACTTATATAGATGAAAATCTCGTCGACTTATTTCACAAGAGTCAGTTTCATATCAATTTCCTCTGAACATGACGTGAACTTTCGGTCAACCTACATGCTTTTTATTCACGTGAAACCCATGCGAATATCTAAATTAAAGTTTATCAAACACAATCTCCATTTTCAAAGTTGATCAAAAACATTTGTTTTCTGTTGTAAAGTTGATGCGACATTCTCGTAAATAATTCCTCTGAATGTCATGTGAATCTGAATAAACGTGGAATATGTGTGAAAGTTTTCACGTGAGTTTTATGTATAATCTCTTTTGAGGTAAATATCATGTAAAATTTTATTAATATGAATTTCAAGTAGGCAAAATATTTGTGTGTATCCTACAATTTTGCACAACGTGTAGCTTGAAACATATAAAGCAGGATGAAGTCATATTTACGGAACAAAAAAGATCATCCCAAGCTTTTCATTCGCCTTCAGAAATCATATACATACGAACGTAAAGGTAAGGGGTAGTTTGCAGTGACACAATTACGTGAGAGTTTGTATTTGCTTTGATCGATAGTTTAGGGCGCACCTAGTTTTGACGCCAAGATTGGGTTGAACAATTGTCTAGGTTTAAATGAAGTTAGCTGTAAAACCAGTTTTGATCCACCATTTTCTACATAAGAAAATGCATGTACCAAGTCAGGAAAATGACAGTTTTTATTCATTCGTTTGATGTGCTTGGACTTTGGATTTTGATTTTGCCGTTTGATTATGGACTTTTCGTTTTTTTCCCTTGGAATTCAGTATTTTTGTGATTTTGCTTTTTATCATGAAATAAAGAATTAATTTATGTATATATAATAGGTAAATCATAAGTTTACAAACTATGAGAAATACAATATCACTTCGCCAACAATGCTGAATTGTGGCTTTTATTCGTTCTTTGGTTGGATTGCTGACTCTGTAACACATTTACCATATTCATTCTAAACTTTACCATCCACCAATGTTTACAAGGAATATAATTTATCAACGGCTCACACCAAACCCCTAACATTACATATTTTGAAAACGTTTTTACTCGGAGTTTTGAACCTGAATTTTTGAGTATTCAGAAATGAATACGATGAAAACGAATTTGTTGGTGTGATGGTGGATTACATATTGAGATGTCTTGTTTTAAGGTTTTGGGTGATCTATTCCTTTCTTCGCGTTGACCAAGACGCACACAAGACTGCCATGCTGACGTGGCATAGACGATGGGATTAAAGCAACACTGGAAGAGACCTTTTTGATATAAGATACGTTAAAAATGATCCAATCTTTGACTTCCAAACAACAAATTCTTCAGCAACTTCGAGCAACTAGGAACTAGATATACCACCCTTAATTACTACAAACAACGCAGAGGTCAATCCACCGCCGAATTATGCAGCTGTGAACCTAGGGAGACACCGCAACACTACCTCATAGAGTGCTCCAACTATGAATGTTTCAGAGAAGAAATATACCACATAACTACAAAGGAATTAGTAATTCGTAAAATAAACACTTGCACCCTGCTAGAAAGATAAGATCAAGAAAATAGAAGAGATTATCAACGGAGGTTAGAAATCCTTTCGGTTTTCATTGCAAACACATGACGTTTTGACGAACCAGAACATCCGCAACCTCAATTGTAAAATAAAAACAAAATCCAAATACATGGAGCAAAATACATGAGGAAGATTCACATAGGGCGTTATATACACCAAAGTGAACCATAACGCCCTAATATTGAGGATTGATGAGTTGACGAAAACAACACGGAATTGTTTCATTTCCTTGCTGATAAAAATTGATCGATTCCATCCGACAAAAATATGTATGTGACAAAAGGCGTATATGTTGTGACAAATTATTATAATGACTATGGTGATATCAATCCTTTAATCTGCGGTAGCAGACACAAAAAAAAGTAAAATCACAAAAATACTGAACTCAGAGGAAAATCAATACGGAAAGTCCATAATCACATGGCAAAATCAAATAACAAAACGCATCAAAAAACGAACAGACAAGAACTGTCATATTCCTGACTTGGTACAGGCATTTTCAAATGTAGAAAAATGGTGGATTAAACCTGGTTCTATAGCGCTAACCCTCTCTCTTTAATAACAGTCTCATCAAATTCCGTTATATTTACATGATGCGTTAAATAAAGTCACAATTAATAAAATAGTCAAAATATGGGCACATCAGTCATCATCGCATAACAATTTTAAAAAGGACAATTTAACATAACACAAAAACATCTATCTACGAATACATGGATTGACTTGAGTGTCTGACGTCATAAAATGTGTATACGTCACATAAATTTGTCGTTCAATGTGCATACAAACAGTTTTAAAATTTACATAGGCAATGGAAGCATACAGAGTTAAAAAATCAAAAGTATGTAAGAACAAATTACAGAAATAGACCGAGATTTAAACTAGTCCAAAAGTTATAGGTAGAATTTATGAGAATCCAAAAATAGTTAATTCCACTACGCGATTGAATGATTTATTTGTTCATATAAAAAGAGCAGCGGAATAGGGTGTAAGTCTTCACTGATAATCAACCCAGACTCTGATGTAGTGGTTTTGGCGGTGTCTCTTTCCAAAACACTACAAGCAGAAAACGCCTTCACTGGATGCGACACTGTCTCCACTTTTCATTGAAAGGGAAAGAAGTCGACACGTCAGACATGGGAAATATTTATCCATGAAACCGAGGTTTCTGAGCGATTGAGTATTTTATCTATCAGTGATGCTGATGGTGAGTTGATAGAGGTATTTGTTGTGGTTTTCTATGACAGAACTCCAACAATATTTGACATCAACGAATTTAGGCTGGAATTGTTTGCACGCAAAAAACAACACTTAGACACAATTCCACCCAATCGAGCTACACTGCTTGAACATACCAAATGAGGCTGCATACCAAGGTGGCCATGTATGGGGATAGACAGCCTTACATAAACAACATCTACCTAGTCCTGGTAGTTGGGGTGGCTTAAGGAGAACGCAGATGGGTTGTGAATTACTCATTGGACACAGTTATCAGCAATTGCTTCATCTTCACAGGAGTTACCAAAGTGTGGCTGAAAGAATACATTTTCTGGTACATGTAGATGTAGATAAACGTTATATAGATACCAGGATTGAAATTTTATTTTTACGTCAGACGCGCGTTTCGTCAACTAAAGACGCATCAGTGTCGCTCGAATAAAAAAAAAGGTAAAAAAAAATAATAAAAGACTCATCAGTGTCGCTGTAATAACAAAAAGTGTTGAAAAGTACGAAGTTGAAGAGCGATTGAGGAACAAAAATTTCGAAAAGTTTTGCCAAATACAGATAAGGTAATCTATTTCTGAGGTAGAAGTGTTGCAAAGCTGACTAGACCTGTACAACATTATGTTCCTGTAGATTTTAAAACGAAATATATCGAAAAATACCGAAGATTATCAAAGTGATCAATTCTTCAGCATGTTTTAGCTTTTCATAATTCTCGATATATCAAAAGAGCATTTTTATCGCATATCTTTACCACTATTATTTCAATTGAGTGTAGGAACTTTTACGACCCATACAAGAGGTGGTGATGTTTTTTTACAATTGATATATTTTTACACATTTCCATGTCATTTGATTTTACTTCAAATAGTTGTCATGACTAATATCATGTTGCAATTGGTTAGGAAATTATTACAATCTCCCGTGCAAGATGATGTTAGTTGTTAATTCAAAGTGGCCGCCGTGAAAAAAAATCAAAAACATGTTATCAAAGATAATTTCAGCTTTTCAATTGTAAACTTTCCATTTCTAAGTACCAACATTCCAATAGCACCTGCATACGGGGTACATATCTCCCAATTTACCACGATATTCCTGTGCTTGCATTTCCTATCATGATTTTCTCGATAGAGGGTTGTTGCTCGCAAGGAAGCTATTAAAACAAGCTATTAAGAGTTTCAAGTGGTGATGTTGAAATCATCTCTTCGTAAATTTTACGGACGCCATCACGAGTTGGTTTACCGTTATGGAATAACCGTTTCACAAATGATATCGGATTAAAGGCCCTTGGGCTGATATTGATGTCTCGGGATGATACGACATATGATACGGATTTTGCCATGTATTATTCTCTATTTATCATATATTTAGTATAAAATACAGCTATTTTGTATATCTAATAAAGGTTGGTTTCTCCAGTCTGTATCACCTACCCTGTATCGCATACCCCGTATCGCATAGTTAAACCCGTATCGCATACCCCGTATCGCATGGTAAAATCCGTATCGCATACCTTTTTTTTTTTTTTTTTTTTTTTTACATGAAGTCAGTTTTTATGCTTTTTTTTGCTTTAGAAAAACTTTCCTCAAAATAGGCCATTTTTTTTTAATGATGTCCTTGTTTGGTATGTAACGTCACGAACGTCAAGTTTTCATATTGTATGTGACGTCACGAACATCAAGTTTTCATATTTTTGGCACACTAAATGCAACTATAAAAAATACAAAAATAAACAAAATATTTTTGAAATAACAGCACGCAAATTGTAAGGTAACCCTGGTGCTTCGTATAAATAATTGAGCAGTTATTTTATGGCTTTGAAACAAGACAAAAACAGAACTGAAGGTAACCCAGTGCTATGGATCAGAAAAAAGTTCATATAATATAAAACTCTTCTGTTGAAATATATGATAAAGCGTATAATACATGGCAAAATCCGTATCACATGCCGTATCACCCTTGACCAATATCATCCCTCGGGCCTAAAGGCCCTTGGGCTGATATTGATGTCTCGGGATGATACGACATATGATACGTATTTTGCCATGTATTATTCTCTATATATCACTACGTGTGTGTACTCATAGCGTTTGAAGACGGCTTTTTTTATTCAAATATCGTGCAGTTATGTTCAAAGAATTTGATAACGTAGAAACTAAACGAGAATGTTCATGTGAAAATGGTGAAAATTTCTCAAACTGAAAGCTGTCCACCGTTATTTTTTTTTAAGCCAGATTCATACATGATGATGGAAGTTTTAACGACCTAGACTGGATATACATATATCGCACTGTCGGTTTTCAATTATAGCAGTCTATCTATACTCAAGGGTGGACAACCCCTATATTTAAAAATAAAAACCTATTTCATGATCATTAGACAACATTATCGAAGTTAAGTGTACACGATTTGTATTTTGAAAAGTTGATAAATTAAATTTACACAGGGATAGTTTAGTAAGTAAATCATAAAAAAATATACAGCAACCCTTCAATGAACAAATGATTTAGGCTTAACATAGACAAACAGTGCATTTATTTTCGCAAGCCAGGGGTTACGATCCACTTCCCTCCTTTCCACCCTTGGTGGATTGAGATAGAATTTCGGAGACACAACGTAATGATTTTCATTGGCTGCAGTTGAAACTCGCATCAAATCAAATCAAAATGCGCCTACATGTATATCATGATCACGTGTAAAGGAAGAAAGTGTATGTAAACAATTGCCACGTTCTTATTGTGCAAGAAGTCGTTACATCCCTGATCATACGACTATGTTTATTGACAATTTGAATGCTTTTAATGAACTGTAAAATGCTCCTGTGTACGTTTCGTGCACAAATGCATGAATGACAACGGCTATTTTTGTTTCCTGCTTTACTAAGTGTGTAGAATCTAGACGCTACCGTGTTTAACCTCCAAATTGAAGAGTTGCAGTGCTACCATTGGTCAAGAATAATGTATTCGGAATGGGTGTGATTTAACCTACCAATAGATGACGCAATATTGTATTCACAAGTTTTGGCTTAATCTGCAAAGGGTGGAGAGGAGGAAGCTGATTGTAACCTTTGGCTAGCGAAGATGGCGTTTCATTGTACAAAAGTAAATAAATTGAGTAATATTGGTATTTGTTTTGAATTGCCTTTCTATATTTTTCTTCTGTCATTTATTGGTTGGTTTGTTTTTCTGTTTTTTCTTTGATGTTGATAATAAATTCATGATTACAAATTACGTTCCCTTAAATGATTTATCGCTGCTGTGTAAACTCAAACAAATATACAAAACATAACAAAAAAGAATCAAAGTCTAAAGATAACAATAAATAACGTAATGATAACCGTAACTAAAATCAATTAGATTTCTGCAATTTTACTTAAAACGTACAGTAGAGAATAAGTGAAGATGTCATTTAACTTGTCGTAACTGTCGTTTACCGCAACATAAGAAAAACAAGAAATTTTCTCGAAATCGAGCGCTACCAAATGCATACAGAAACGGATTGAGTGCAGATTTAAACCAAAGAATCCATGTAAAAGTTTCATAGACCGGGATAATAACACAACCATCACAAAATGATATGACGACAGTCAGTATTGTATAAGGTGCCCATGTCAGGAAAAATGCGAAAACAAGTATTGCAAGCGACCTAGCCGCTTTTGTTGCCTTTTTCGTTGACTTTTGTTTAGCCTTTTCTTTCTTAGTTAAGCTTCCATTTGGAGTTGTCTCTGAAACATGGCTTTGGACGGATGCTATTTGAATAGTGTGGACTTTGTTATGGCGTAATTTTCGGATCTCTATTATAACCAATATATTCAACACGCCCAGAGATGTAAGCGGCAGGAAAAATTCCACCACTGCTGTCGTAGTTGTATACGCAGTATCGTTGACAAATTGTACGTCACAATCATCTGGTTCCACTACATCCTCTCCAGTCCAGTGGTCCCAACCAATAATAGCAGGTCCATAGAGTAGGAAACCAATCAGCCATGACGCGCACATTTTGAAAATCGCTTTCCTTGAATTTTGTTCAACATAGTAAGCGGCACCCTGTTTTAGAAGCATTAGCCTGTCAAAGCTGATAACATTCATAAGTATAACTGTAACAGTGCAAGCGAGGAAATCGAGAACAAGGTAAACTTTACATACATGGTAACCATACACCCAGGTATTTTTCCTCAGTGTGTACGTTAAATACACCGTCATGCTTACAGCTGCAATGGTTAAATCTGCTATGGCTAGATTGATGAGATATAAGTTATAGGTAGTACGTAAATGTTTGTCTCGTATATATGATAGTATTGTTAATGTGTTGCCAATTATTGCCTGTAATATCATAAATATTATGATAAAGCCAGCAAAGATCAAAAGTCCGTCTGACGCCACAAAGTCTTCGTCTTCGACGTCGGCACTTGTTGTTGTGTTTTCTGCCATCCTTTCAACTACCTATAACACATAAAATAAATAACAAATGAGTTTTCTTTGGCATGGAAATATAAGTTTACAGGAGAAAAGAAATAAGTTTACAGGATAAAAGAAATAAGTTTTAAGGATAACAGAAATATTAAGTTAAAAGATAAAAAAGACAAGTTTAAATGACAACAGAAATATGTTTTAAAGGATAACAGAAATAAGTTGAAAGGATAAAAGAAATAAGTTGAAAGGATAAAAGAAAGAAATTTGAAGAATAAAAGAAATATGTATAAAGGATAACAGAAATAAGTTTAAAGGATAATAGTCGATTAGTATTTTTTTGTTAGTACACGAAATTCATTATTTGCCTAAATAAACAAAATCTTAAAAAAAAACTTAAGTTTCCTTATTTTATCGTCTTTTTTTTATATTCAAGTTGTATTCACATTTACATCGTCGATAATTGCCATAAAGTTTGTTCGTTGTTTACATTTACATTTTCAGGTTTGTGTGTGTGTCAACTGTACCTTGAGTCTTCGACACATCCTATGGTTATGTTTTCTATTGTAAACTTTCCCATTCTTATGGAGTTATCTATGATACTAAAATTACGAGGTCCAATTTGTCAGCCGTCATCACGTAAAAAGGACGAATCAAAGAATTCAACTTTATATACAACTAATATAGTACAAAGGTGTAGATTAAAAATTACACCACTCCAGGTACTTTTGTTTTCCACGTAATTAATATTGCCAATAATTAAGAAGTTCCGGGTCGAGTCCGATACCGATACCAATAGTATAATCACTTGTTACCTATTACCTTATCTGTACGTTTCGCATCTGACAAGGCGCACCACCAAACGGTGTATTCAGAATTAATATGCTATATACACGGGTCATAATCACAGGATTGGCACTACTTAATTGTCAAATTGTTACCTATAGTAGTATTATAATCAGTAAGACTTTCTAAGATAACAATACGAATACTAAAAAACTGGACTAAAAATAAGGTGTATAGGTACAGTTTTCAATTTGTTAGCGGGCATGACGTAAAACAGCGAATCAAAGAATTCAACTTTATTTGATATAACTAATATAGGACAATGCTGTTGATTAAAAATTACTCCATTCCAGGACCTTTTGTTTCCCAAATAATTAATATTACCAATAATTGATAAGTTCCAGTTCGACGGGTTCAAACAGAACGATTTGAAAGCAGAGAAAACTGTGTATCTTATAATCGTCATGACTTCATCAGATGACAATACTAATACTAAACTAAGGCTTGCGCATAGTTATATACTTTAATTCAGTCACGGACCAGCGATATCACGGGTTTGTTCTAGTATAGTATATAATTGTTTATCTATCTAAATAATGAAATATTAAAACAATCGTTCAAATGGTAGTTAACCTTGTTAATTGCAAGTGAAATGAGTTTGTTTGATTAGAGGAATGTCTGGTTCATGTCAGTTTACTTCAATCTGTACATCAGTGGTTTGTCTGTTAATTTTTTTTATTTAGATATGACTACTGAATGCATTTTTTATCATATATTTTATGATGGTATGAGACTAAACCCCTAACGGGAGGTGTATATTACGCTTGATTTTCATATGATGAAGACAAAATCTTTTAATCAGTTAAATCGAGGTCTGGAGCTGGCATTTCAGTAACATCTTGTGGGTCCTTTTCTGATCTCGGTTTTCTTTTAAACCGAATTTTACTGTGTATATTGCTGCGTGGTTTTTTTTTCTACATTGGCTAGAGGTATAGGGGAGAGTTGAGGTCTTAAAAACATGATTAACCCCGCTTCAATTTTTGGCGCCTGTCCAAATTCAGGAGCCTCTGGCCTTTGATAGTCTTGTATGATTTTTAATTTGAATTTCTTTTATATATTTCGGACTTTAGTATGACGTCCATTTTCACTGAACTAGACCATTTTTAAGGGCCAGCAAAAGGACACCTCCGAGTGCGGGATTTTGTATGCTGTATTGAGGACCTATTGGTGGCGTTCCGTTGTTTTCTGCTCTTTTGTCGGGTGACTGTCTCCTTATCACATTCTCAATTTCCATTTTCCAATTTATTCCATATTCATCTACTAGTATTTGATTGTTTTATAGATATAGGAAGATGAGGTGTAAGTGCTAATGAGACAACTCTCCATCCAAATAACAATTTATAAAAGTTAACCATTCTTATAGGTCAATGTACACGTGGCCTTCAAAGCGGAGCCTTGGCTCACACTGAACAACAGGCTATAAAGGGTCCCAAAATTACTAGTGTAAAACCATTCAAACGGGAAAACCAACGGTCTAATCTATATAAAAAAAAACGAGAAACGAGAAACACGTATAAATTCAATGAATAAACAAACGACAACTACATTGTACTTGTTTGACGTTATTTTCAAAGTCATACAATGTCATTATATCTTTATTAAATTCTAATATACGAATTTAAATTTGGTATGCCTGTAATGATAAGGGTCTGAGAGGTGATTAGGGTCCTAGGGGTTATTTGGTGCTAAACTGACTTAAAAGTACTACGTAATAAGTTTTATATATACTAGAACACACCCGCGAAATCGCGGGCATAAATACAGCTTGTGGACTGTTGTAGGATGATTTTTTGTAAAAGATATTCAGTATGGAGAATTTCATATATAAAAGGTATCAAAAGTCCTCTCCTTTTTTCCAAAGTCCGCTATTTGTTTCCTTTCTTTTAAATTCAATTATTTTCGTCTGTCTGGCCTCAGACCGCTACAATGCTTCTTTTGGTAAAAGTCAAATCAATTTAACAATTTGCACCGTTTCAAACATGAAATAAATGCAACGGCTTATATATAGACCATTATTAGTCTAATAAAATATGCTTCTAGGGCAATCCATCATGTTTTATTTATTTCAATATATATGCAAGTGGTATGACTCTTTAAATAGTAAATCGAAAAATATATTCACGGATCCCGTTAGGATTAATCCCCAAATCCCGAACTTAAAAACACCCGATCTCGACGCATACTTCTAATCTCTACCTTACTTTTATTTTTGCCAAATCACTATCTCCCCTTTCAAAAATAAATTTGTATGCCCCATTTATGGGCATTATGTTTTCTAGTCTGTACATCCGTTCGTTTGTTCGTCTGTCCTTCCGTGTCTGTCCCGCTTCAGGTTAAAGTTTTTGGTCGAGGTAGTTTGAGCATGTTTTATTTATTTCAATATATATGCAAGTGGTATGACCCTTTAAATAGTCACATCTTCAAAGAAAACAGTAGACAGAATGATGGCCGACTTTCTATACTAACATACGTACATAGAAAGTCCCGGACAGAATACAGAGAGTCTCTATATATTAAAGTAGTATAATCGTAGTTTAGATGTAGATAAACGCGAAAAAATAATTGTCCCCTCTAAGGAGGTATAATAGTTGTGATTCTTACGATCTTACACCATGATATGAAGAACGCTCTGAATGGTTTGTTTTTTTCCATTTTTGTTATCCATCATACGATTGGTTATACTTGAAATGTCTTACTTATTTTGATATATGTACAACTGGTATGACCCCTGAAATAGTAAACATTTCAAAGAAAACAGTAGACAGAATACAGAGTCTCTAAATATTAAAGTAGTACAATCGTTGTTTAGATGTAGATAAACGCGAAAAATAATTGTCCTCTATTAGGAGGTATAATAGTTGTGGTTCTTGCGATCTAAACACCATGATATGGAGAACGCTATGATTGGTTTATTTATTTTTCATTTTTGTTATCTATCATACGATTGGTTGTATTTGTGAATCTTTCAAACCGGAAATCTTATCTATGACTAAAAGTCAGTCCGATGACGGAATCATATCCGGACTCCTTTTTTGTCGTTTTTCTCCCAAAATAACTCAATCTGAATAATCATAAGAATGGATGACAAATGCGACTATGCATGTTACCTATAGGACACGGATGCATGATGATTGATTTATTGTGGAAAGAAGAGAAGCGACACCCAAAATTAGGTCTTCTCGTTTAATAGTATAGATAGAAACAAACTTGTATACATATTTTGGATATGAAGATTGGTAGATACTTTTGATGGATAATGTATGTTCTCTCTAAATCTTGGAGGATTGATATCGTTTTCATATTTCATGACATCTCAATCTATGCAAAGCTTCGTGTAATAGAACAAACATATTTGTTTTCTCTATTGAATTTTTGTTGTCGACCATGCCAGTTGTAGCTAAAATTTGTTTTTCTTTTTCAGTACGCTTTGAACTAGCATGCTATCAAAAAAAAAGGCCTGAGCCCTTCTATAGAAAAAAATATGTTGAAATTATAATGACTGACTCATTAGAGATATTAAGATCAAAATGCGTACGCCAGACGCGCATTATGTCTACAAAAGACTCGCCAAAGACGCTCGAATCCAAAAAAATATTTATTACTGAGGTAGAAACAGCGTTTAATGGCTGATGCCCTAGTTATTTATAACAATAATTAAAATCGACATGAGAAAAATACCAACTGGAATTAAAATTGTGCAATTTAATATCATCATTTACGGTTAAAGGATCTTTAAAAACGTAAACGTATATAATGTATGTTCATTTCCCCCATCTTTCACCTTTAATGTTCAAAAAGGAATGCCGCAATGGAATATTTATAGCATTTAATTGTTACGTGAATATTCAGTTATAATAGGGAATGAATAAAAAAAAAGACAATTAAAACTTCGAGCAAACATTATAGAAATGTATTAAAGAGATTTTACTGAAAATAAAAAAAGCCTGTTGACATAGAAAAAAAAGATAATTACTTCAATATTTGCGACATAAGATTCGTATTGAGGGGGGCATGTAGAAGTTTGTTATGAGACTGTTAAATTTTTATGTTCTTTGTTATCACTAAATCATCATTATAAACATTTTTAGAACATAGCTTTATACATTTGAATTTTCGAGGATATTTTCTTTTATTGTTTTGCCTTTGTCTTTAATAACGCTTATTTTATTATCAAATGAACTCAGATTTAAGAAGCACTTTTTAAACATTTGACCTCGTTTATTTTTTACATGTTTTAAATATTCACCAATTATGCCTAAATATAAAGTGACGAATGTCTCGATTAAAAAAATCACAATTACATAATTTGGTTTAAAATGCAATCTACCAAACGTAAGACTTAAAAGTTTGGAGATGTGAATGAACGATGTTTAAATATAATTCGTTCGATTCGTCGCCAACCATTTGAAAAGCTGTGAAAAGGAGGCCTAACCCTACCAAACGAACATTCAAACTCATAAGTCAAAAATAAAATGAGTCCCACGGCAGGAGCCTATTTTTCGCGCTGGTTGTCTTTTGTTTTTGTGTAACAAGTCATATGTGTTTTTGTTTCTTATTTGTCATTTAATTAGATCGTTATTTTTTAATTGTTTCACATTTGGCATTTCGGGGTCTTTTATAGCTGACGATGCGGTATGGGCTTGCTCATTGTTGAAGGCCGTAGGGTGACCTATTGTTGTTTATGTTTTATTTGGTCTCTTGTGGATAGTTGTCTCGTTGTGAATCATATCGTATCTTCTCGTGTCTATATTGAAAACGTAAAAAAAACAAAAACCCAAGGTGAATAATTATGTTGGCTTAACTATTAGCGCAAAGTATTGACATCTTTTTTAAAAGAAAAAAAGAGGCAATAGAGTGAAAAGACATCGATTCATGTTCAGAATATTGATAATAAATCTGTATTACATTTTAACCATTTTTTTGGAAATGGGTGTAAATTCACATTGCGATAACACGTGTCACTGTACTTGTCTATCCAAAATTCATGTATTTGGTTTTGATGTTATATTTGTTGTTCTCGTGGGATTTTTTTCTGATGCTTGGTCCGTTTCTATGTGTTACATTTTAGTGTTGTGTCGTTGTTCTCCTCTTATATTTAATGCGTTTCCCTTGGTTTTAGTTTGTTACCCCGATTTTGTTTTTTGTCCACGGACTTATGAGTTTTGAACAGCGGTATACTGCTGTTGCCTTTATTTACATAGCCTATGTCTGTTGCCCAACCCAATTCAATGTATTTGAATAAAATATTGTTTAAACTAAACTAAACATTTTAGCCAGACCTTTTTAAATATGACATTATGTTTAAGAAGATTAAATCGAGTAGTGTATGATAGTACTTTAACATGCAAACATTCTGATAATGGTACAAAAAAGTCTTCTAGGTTATTACCAGGCACGACATCCAACAAACATGGCTTATACAATTAAAAACGAACTTTGATTAAATCGAATATATACATTTTGTTATTGTCTGGTTAAATTTGAGAGTATGCATAATAATTTGTTGCGCCTATCGCAAGTCAGCAATCTCTGGCGAATGTTATAATTAGTCTTGTATTTATTTTTGCTTTGTACATTTGTGTATGTCGTAGCTTAGTGTGACAACCATTTTTGCTGAACTAATAAGCATTTTGCAAGGGGCCAGCTGTTTTGCTGTTTTATTCTTTTGCACATTACCCACCTCAATTCTCGTTTCATTGACATCCCATGTACGAAATATTGCATGTTTAAAGTCCAAAGGCAGTTCATAAATATCTTACAGAAAAAAACGCTATATACAATGTGTATTTTTCGTATTTAGACGGAGACCTCGACCCATTTTTAGGGAAAAAATGGTTGATCAATTCGTGAATTACTGAAGCATGAATGGAGAGCCCCTCTTTATCAGCCAGCCTCTCTTTTCCCCTAAATGAAAATAGTTGGATCTGCCACTGTACTGTATCATGTAGACTTTAGTGGAACGTTGTATCATTTGTAAATAAAATATCATAACAATGTGGTATATTTGATAGACATTGGCGTCTTTGGTTCCAAAATCGAACAAAAGACCGGTACACTATTTTGGATGACCATTGAGGAATTGTGTCTGTTGAAATTCAGGATCATTATAGTCCATAATTTTGTCCTCCATCCCGCTTATTAAAAATAAACCAACAGATTAAGAAAAGAAATTTTAAAATTTACGAACGTGCATATAAGGGGCTATACAAAGATCTCATTAATTTCATACTTTAGCAGATATTCGTTATACTATACACAACTATTTCCAAAAGTAAAGTACCAGTGTTCTCTACTGAACTTGAGTTTGCTAATTATAACATTTCATTCAAATATTGTTTTTTTAAAGGCTGGTACCAGTTTTCTAATAAAAGTCTGATTCTATATTCCTCATACTAAACTTTCTGTAATTAGATATTTGTATTTCTATGTTACAGTACATCAATATGCCCATACAATACAATTAAAGGAAACACAATAATGAACAGGTGGACATTGGGTGTAGTTTTCTCATTATATTTAAAAGACATTTAAATAGTTTCGAAATTATCAAAGTGTTTATATGGCACATCAAACTTATTATATACTTGGTTCATAAATGTTTCTCGTTTTTTTAATATAGATTAGATATTGATTTATTTGTTTGGATGGTTTTAAACCTGTACTTCTTGGACGCTTAATACATGTAGCTTGCTGCTCGGTTTGAGCCAACTTGAAGACTCAGTGTTGGAGACCGTTCTGTGACCAATAATGGTTTACTTTAACACATTTTGACTTGGATTGACACTCATACCACATCTTCTATATACACGTTTTTGATGTTAACATGCAGTCGTACATGTATGTGCATATTTGTACATAAAGGTACTACTTTTAAAGATTTTTGTAATGAATTTAACTTACCTTTACAATTGTTAAACAACTCCTATTTTTAAATTATCGTCCTTTTAAACGATATATTATACATATACTAAAACTTCTATGTCGACAAAGATTCCAAACTTCGCGTTTTATAAACATCAGTTAAATGGAATATTGATTAACAATATCTAATTATTGTCATTGTTTTAATAGCTTACAATTTCACGGAATTTACATATTATATGTTGATAATTTGTTACAGATCAGTGCTAATCACTTGTAGATCTGGACTGTTAATTCTGATGACGTTCTCAAACGATTAGACACTGGGTAGGACTTTCAAAGAGAGATACCAATCACGTTCTAACATAACTTCCAGAGTTTGGCATAATTGGAGGTAAAAGAAAAGCAAATGAGGACATCTTAACATTTTATTATGAATTCTTTCATCGTAAAGCTAATTATATTTTAAATAGATTTGAGTTTTAGAGTCGATATTCATTACATTTTACGGTTGTTGGTTTTTAGTTTAGTTTATTTTTTTAAAACTGTTTGGTGAATGACATTGTATTCAGCATCATAATTGGGTTCATGTGGTGAAAAGATATAAATATTTATCAAAGTAAATTAGGAGATGTGATATCGTTGATTACTTTCATAAGGATATTTAAAATTCATGATTATCTGGTTATCAGCCATTAATCTAATTGTTTAGAAAAAAATATAGGGACTCGGTCAGTTGCTCTAACGTTTCATGCTTACACAGTTGAAAAGTGCGATGATAGAGTACTATGATTTTGATAACTTAGTGAGTTAATTGATTACATTTGCTACGAACCTTGTAGCTTTTTATGGCCCCGCAACAAGGTTGTCGAGTTTAGTTGTCGAGGCCATACAGTTTTACCCTTGTCCGTCATTCCGTCATTCTGTCAATCTTTCGTTTTGTCATTCTGTCATTCCGTCAAACTGTAATTCCGTCATTCTGTCATTCCGTCATTTCGTAATTCCGTCATTTCGTCATTCTGTCATTCCGTCATTCCGTCATTTCGTAGTTCCGTCATTTCGTAGTTCCATCATTTCGTAATTCCGTCATTCTGCCATTCCGTCCTTTTGTCATTATGTCATTCTGTCATTCCGTCATTTTGTCATTCCGTCATTCCGTCATTCTGTCAATCTGTCATTTTGTCATTCCGTCATTCTGTCATTCTGTCATTCCGCAACAAACCATTACACGCAATTTTGTTATAAACACCTTCATAAATTGGGCTGATTTCAGGTCTGTGAGTTAACAATGGTAACTCACAGAACAAGCGTAAGTTTCGTTCCGCTCTGCTAAATTTACTGATATTTTGGACGTATGATGAGATACAGATTCGGCCGAGTTGTGACGAATGTTTTTTTTTATTCATGATGGATTGTCGCGTAAGAGAGGTTTTCACTTGAATGTGAATTACATGTATTATAATTGCTGTGTTTAATTTTAAACATATCATCCGTTTCATCCGTAACACTTCCGTTAGGTGTATAATTTATGCGGTACTCGTCTGTTGGTTGTGCGTTTGACGTCCGTTTTGTCCGGTACGTTACCGTTCTCGTACGTTGCATATCCTTTATGTCCGTTAGTATAAAAAGAAGATGTGGTATGATTGCCAATGAGACAACTATCAACACAAGACCAAAATGACACAAACATTAACAATTATAGATCACCGTACGGCCTTCAACAATGAGCAAAGCCCATACCGCATATAGTCGGCTATAAAAGGCCCCTATAAGGCAATGTAAAACAATTCAAGCGAGAAAACTAACGGCCTTTTTTATGTAAAAAAATGAACGGATAACAAATAATATAAGTAATACATAAACAAACGACAACCACTGAATTACAGGCTCCTGACTTGGGACAGGCAAATACATAAATAATGTGGCGGGGTTAAACATGTTAGCGGGATCCCAACCCTTCCCCTAACCTGGGACAGTTGTATAACAGTACAACATAAGAACGAACTATAAAAATCAGTTGAAAAAGGCTTAACTCATCAGATAAACAAAAAATAAATCCATTTATTAACGCGTCAGTTTTATTTGGTCAGTACAAAAACGGATAAAAATTTTGTCAAAGGAAATCTCTTTTTTTATCCGTTCAGCGTCTGTTAGAGCTATTCGGTAACGTTTACACACAGACAAAATTACAGATCAAGCTGAAATTTTGTACCGCTTTATTAAGCCTCAGTCACACCTTACCGGATAGCACGAACGGATGACTAACGGATGAAAATAAAAGTTGTCCGTTGACAAAATTGTTATCCCTTGGGAGTCCGTTGATGTACTGACCGAATAAAACTGACGTGTAACGGATGCATAACGGACACACACTGGATATGGAACATACGAGAAACGGACACGTACCGGACAGAACGGATGTCAAACGTACATCCAACGGACGAGTAACGCATAACACAAACACCTTACGGAAGCGTACCGGATAAAACGGATGAACAAGATCTACGGAAAAATGAAAGGCGACACTAATAATACATGTAAATCGCATAAATATTCAAAATGTTTTTGAGTAACTGGTTTTAGTTTGTTCTTTAAAATTCAGCCAAAGGGCAGTGTCTGGCCTGAATAAGAACTGCTTGATCATAAAGACGTGCCTACACTCTAAGATCGATTATGAATAACAAGAATTCATGAACCTTAAGAATAATTATCAAAAGTACCAGGATTATAATTTAAACGCCAGACGCGCATTTCGTCTACATTAGACTCATCAGTGACGCTCAGATCAAATTAGTAAAAAAGCCAAACAAATACAAAGTTGAAGAGCATTGAGGGCCCAAAATTCCAAGAAATCTGACATACCAATAATTGCCATTTCTGAAGCGAAATTTTCAATTGGCATTTATCCGTTTCAGATCCGTTCATCATCCGTTTTATCCGTTTTAAGTCCGTTATAAGTTTGTTTCTCATCCGTTCAACATCCGTTTCATTCCTTAAACGCCCGGTAGAAGTCCGTTGGTGAATTTATCTTCCAGACCTCCAACGGATGTATAACGTACACGTAACGGATACAAAATGGAAACAAAACGGACGAGTACCGTACAAAACGGAAACGAAACGGACGAGTACCGTACAAAACGGACGCCTAACGAACGTTCAACGGACATTGTATCCGTTGGACGTCCGTTCCAAGTTTTGAACATGCTCAAAATTTTCCATCGGACAGAATGGACGTCGACAGATAAAATGTTCGCTTAACGGACATGCAACGGATATGGACGGACGTCTAACGGATAAGAACGGACGTCTAACGGACATGAAAGGATTAAAAATATGTTATCCGTTAGGCGTCCGTTCGAGCTATCCAATAAAATGTGACAGAAGCTTTAACTTTTGTAGAAGTTAGAGGTTTTAGACTTAATTATTGTTTAAAATCACAGTTACATGGACTTTTTGTCTAATCGACCTTAGTTTTTGCGCTGATTTTATTTATATTTGAGTCTACTAATTGATCAAGGAAATTGTTCTTCAAACTAGTATTGGTTTTGATATCTATCCCACTTGTATTGGTCTTGAGGGCTAGCCTCAAACTATACTTATTATATAAGGCAGTATTTGTCGTCAGAGCTGAATTTTATCTTAATATCTATGCAAGTTTAATTCTCCATGTGTTGTTGAAATTTCAGATTTTTCTACTTTAGGGGGTCCGACACATCTAGCTTTGTAAATATTTAGTTTAAAAATAGTTATTTGTATTTATTACAAAAAAGAACAAGAATGTGTCCAAAGTACACGGATGCCCCACTCGCACTATCCATTTCCATGTTCCATGTTCCATGGACCGTGAAAATGAGTAATCATCTAATTTGGCATTAAAATTAGAAAGATTATACTATAGGGAACATATGTATAAAGTTTCAAGTTGATTGGACTTCAATTCCATCAATAACTACCTTGACCATAAACTTTAACCTGAAACTCCCATTTTCATTTTCTATGTTCAGTGGACCGTGAAATTGGGGTCAAAAGTCTAATGTTGGCTTAAAAAATTAGAAAGATCATATCATAAGCAACAAGTGTACTAAGTTTCAAGTTGATTGGACTTCAGCTTCATCAAAAACTACCTTGACCAAATCTTTAACCTGAACGGACGCACAGACGGACGAACGAACGGAGCTACAGACCAGAAAACATAATGCCCCTCTACTATTGTAGATGGGCATAGACAACATGATTTGTGTTGCTAACTAGTGCGTGTCACTATGAAGTTAGAGTACGAATTACTAATGGTAATTATAAGAGGGAAATAAAACCAGCAACCACATCTCAAATTCTAAAATATATTAAATCCGATCCCCTTAACCAACGATTAATTCTTGCATTGTAAAACACACAATAATTATGGTTGTGACTTTAAGAATAAAAAATCTCATACAATTGTTTACTCTTATAGATTTTTACTTGGATAGAGAGTTGTCTCATTGGCACTAATACCACATCTTCTTATATCTATAAACACCATACACATCATAAAACACAATAAAAGGTCAATGTACAATGTAACTCAGCAAAGCCTGAGTCTAACTGCTCAACTTTACAGCATATGCAATGTCACATTGCCAATTCGTTGTCAAACTAAGAATGTCAGGATGCCACAAGATAAATGCCACATGGTACAGGTAGTTGCCACAAGATAGTTGCCACAAGATACATGTAGGTGCCACACGATAGTTGCCACAAGATAGATACCACAAGATACATTTAGTTGCCACAAGATAAATGCCACAAGATACATGTAGTTGCCATAAGATAGATACCACAAGATACATTTAGTTGCCACAAGATAGATGCCACAAATTACATGTAGTCACCACAAGATACATGTAGTCGCCACAAGATAGATGCCACAAGATACATGTAGTTGCCACAAGATAGATTCCACGAGATACATGTAGTCACCACAAGATAGATGCCACAAGATACATGCCACAAGATATTTGGTATTGACTTGCTATGTATTGCATCAATATTAAGATAAAAGCACTGCGAAGAATTAAAACTCACAAGAAATTGTTTTAAATGTTCTAAAAATCATAGTAATATTTTTTAATCAAATGGATTTGTTTTAAAACAAGATCAAAAGATACATTTACCTTTGCATTATACACCTGCCTCCAAAGTAGATTGAATTCCACAACAAAGTATAAGTCTGGTTAAGGATTAGTTCATCAATACTTTGCCCTGGATTTCATAATAAACCTTTTTACTTTCAATCTTCTTCACAGGATGCGATGGTATTTAATGTTATCCGGATGTAAACCTTCTCTGACAATCAGTCATTATAATTGTAAACTGCTAATTGAAATCTGAACTGCGAATCTATTCCACAACAATGATCTCCTGGATCACTAATAGCATGCATATCGGGATCATCTTAGATAAAATGTAAACAAAGCATGATATAATTATATAAAATGTGGGTTTTTTCACACAATATTGGGCGGCAAAGTGGAAACATAAATTAGTTCCAATAGTTCATCGTTTCAGACTATTTGTAGTTGATATAAGAATGCAGTAACTATATGTATTACATAATTATATTCGGAATTAATGATCTGTTACGTACAAATTTCTTGGTCGGATTTTGTTAAAAGTAGTTATTGTCCTTTTCAAAAAAAGACACATAGGTTTAGATAGTGCAAACAAAACCACACCATAGGATTCATGTTTTGCTAAGCCTAGCAACTAAAACTATAAAAAACGTACCAACATTTGTCTTCTAAATTACATACACGATTATGTTGAGCAGGGGTGTCTTCCTTTTTTACTGCCTAGTATACAATCATGTATATACCTTGCTGTCGGACTAACGGGCTGTCGGAATAATGGCGTGTAACCTACCTTAACATAGGAAGAGATCCCGTAATTGCATAGTTAAAATCAGCCAAACGTTTTAATTACGTTGTGTTGTTAAGGAAATATTAAGCTTCTCAATAATCAAAATAAGTGTTTGTCAAACTGCCTTATAACCAGTGTATTTTTCTGATAAAATAGTTGGTTATTTTTTTTTAGAATTTTTATATTTTTGTCAAAGGGTCACTCAAAGTAACTTCTTTGTCAAAATTTCAAGAAAATTAAACGAGTCAAATTAATTTTAGTTAAGAATGTATGTATTGCAGCTATATCAAATCTCAAAAGTTTTTTTTTGTTATAGATTTTCTTTCAGCATAGTAAATACTTGTAACGACAAACAGACCCTCATAAATGATTTGATACATAAATTTTGTATTCACGCATCTTCGTAAAGAAAAAAAAACCTTTTGGCGTGATTTTATTTAAAAGCTCAATATAGTCTCGATTGATTGTTAAGTCTTAGATGCATGATTTCTTTATTAGTTGTTAGTGGCTTTGAACTAGCTGTCAGATAACTGCGAGTACTCTCAGATCTGTTCATTGTGTCTTTTTGTGTCGGGATGTATAAGTACCCGGCCACGTCCACTTGTATGTTTGTCCATCTGATGAGTTACATGTAAGCCTTTTTGAACTGATGTTTTATATTTCGTTCTTATGTTGTACTGTTATACCACTGTCCCAGGTTAGGAGGAGGGTTGGGATCCCGCCACATTTATACCACATCTTCTTTTTTATAATATCAATATACCATATACTGGTAGACATGCATATTATTGTTTCGATCCTGACAACACAGTACGTGTCATAATAATTCCGCAGTGAAGTTTTTAAATTGAAATATAATTAAAACTTGATGGGATCATTGAACAGAGAACTAAAGTGTCAAATATAATCAAATTAAAATAATAATGAAACAGATTTTTTACATAAAAGTCAACAAACTGCACGCTGGTTTATTGAACAATATAAATTGAAAGCAGTTAATGATTAATTTGTTGAGGCACATAACTTTATTAAACATTTCGTTTCTATAGTTTTGTTCAAGTACATATTTGAATAAGCTTCACTTATTATAAATGTCAGGATATAAAATGCAATTCATGGCGAGCATGCATATAAATGAAATACCAATTGATAGGAAGAACGAGTTTGTGTTGCCGTCTTCAATAAGGACGATGACAAATTTGTAGAGTCGCTACTTAGAAGTTTAAACAATACTATGTAAATTATAAATGTTGATGTATCTCTTTATGTGCCACATAGCAAATTTTCTGTGTAATCTTTATCAGGTCTTCAAATGTTATCTAAATAATACAAAGCTGGTCTAAACTGTTGTTGCTTTTGTATGACAATTGGTGAAGAATAGACTGTTTATTCAATTTCCTATATGTTTCACTTTGTAAATACCGCTGTTTCTCAAACCACGCCTTTTTTGGGGGAGATATATATTCTTAGATAATTTATTCTGATTACATACTGGTTCCTAGGTAAATATGATCTCTATGTTTCATCTCGTTGAGACATAACTTTGGGAATTTTACCAGTAAATATGTATATGCATTCTAGTCGCATTGAAATCTAGGTAGGGGAAGAAAAAAAACTTTTAGTTTAAGTTTAAACTCATGGACGTTCGGGGCATATTCAAGCGTTAAAAATATGCCGCTCAGCCATATATTTTAACCTATGACAAAAAAAAGTGCATATAAACTTTCCATACAAGTATTAAAAATCAAAACTTCATAGTAAAAGTGGTACAATTTTAGCCGTCAAAGGAGTTCGAATTGGGAATTGCGTTGTTTATATTTTAAAATTGTTGCAGGTAAACTACAACATGCCATCCATTCTTCTGTTGTAAAATGTAAGCATATGTCAGGACAGTCTCGAAAGAATTAAATTCTCCCGTGTCGGGAACCATCTTAGTGTGCTAGCGTGTATTTACTCATGATTGAATAAATAGGTATTTGACAGAGTTCTGCATATGATGTAGATACACGTAGAGGCATAACCTTTGTACCTCATACGAGGGTTTCTTTTGATGCTTCATTGATTAATAAAACTATCCAGAACCCTATACATAGTCAACTATTATTTACGCCCAGATAGTGCGACTACATTAGAATGTTAAAGTATAGGAAACAATTTCTAGTTATTGTGGATCGAAAATTATTGCTGCTTATTAACTTTCGGGTTTTTATGCCGAGGTTTATCGTATGCTACCATCCAAATATAATCGAGAATGGAAACGGGGAATTTTGTATGCCCCATCTACGATAGAAGAGGGGCATGATGTTTTCTGGTCTGTGCCTCTGTTCGTCCGTTCGTCTGTTCGTTCGTCCATTCGTTCGTCCTGCTCCAGGTTTAAGTTTTTGCTCGAGGTAGTTTTTGATGAAGCTGAAGTCCAATCAATTTGAAACTTAGTACACTTGTTCCTTATGATATGATCTTTCTAATTTTAAAGCCAAATTAGACATTTGACCCCAATTTCACGGTCCACTGAACATAGAAGATGAAAGTGAGAGTTGCAGGTAAAAGTTTTTGGTCAAGGTAGCTTTTGATGAAGCTGAAGTCCAATCAACTTGAAACTTAGTACACTTGTTGCTTATAATATGATATTTCTAATTTTAATGCCAAATTATATTTTCCACCCAATTTCATGGTCAATTCAACATGGAAAATGATAGTGCGAGTGGGGCATCCGTGTACTTAGGACACATTCTTGTTTCAAGATACAACAACTTGGGCAAAGAGCAAAAACAGCCCAATGCCACCAATGGGTCTTCAAGCACGAGCAAATGCCGCATATTGAGGTGGGCTGTGTGACATTGCATATGGTGAGCTGTCGGCGAATTTGAATACAGGTAGACAATAATTCAAAAGCTGGATTTTTATATGTTACTACATTAATTTGTTTATGATAGAGATGTTACCGTCAATATTGGGATTAAAAAAAAAGGGGTCAACGTTTCTGAATATTTGCTTTAAGGAAGTATATAATGAGTTAATTTTAATATTAGGTTCTGTGTTGAGGGCTTTGACCTATAATTGTCAACCTTAGTATTTTTATGCATTGTAACTTTGATTACGAGTTGTCTCATAAACACTTATGCCACATCTTATGTGTACTATTAACAAAGTTTTACCAACATTTTCTTGTGACTGAAGATTATTTTGGCTACAACACAGTTGTTATATTAGTTTTTGTTAATTTAAATAAATTCATCTTTCGATTGTTCATAGCTGTGTGCTTTGTCTCTCCAAACTTATCATGCGTATACAAATGAGTAAGTAAATAGACAGTTGTTTGTATTATTTAAGGCTCATGTTCGACTTTAAATGTAATGTCCTCTTATTTAACATGTCGGCAGGTTGGGACTTTTTGTCTGTTTGCGTGATTAATTGAATTTTTACCTTGACATATATTGTACATAAAATTGAGTATGGAAATGGGGAATGGGTCAAAGAGACAGCAACCCGGCCAAAGAGCAGACAACACCAAAAGACCACCAATGTATACATATCGTTTTAATTACGACGCTTAAACAAACCCAACAGCGCTGTGTCATGAACTGCCAGTTCAAACCACTGTAACTTTGCATATTTCTGTACAAGACGATCTTTTAATACTAGAAAGGCTTTAATGAACCAGAGTTTATATAAATAGTTGTAGACCCAGTAAGGCATATTGTTTATCTCTGCTTTTACCAAACATTTTATTATAATTATGATTACTTTAATTGTAAAAAGATGATGTAAAATGTATAGGGTTCATAGAGATAAAAATGTGTTGTAGTTGTCCCTCTTTGTATAAAATATTATTCATATAATGACGACTTGTACTTGATAATAGTTCTTACTAAATCGTAGTAGTTGCATTTAATGCCTACGCTTAAAATATTTGTAACTTTTTGTTTGACCGAAAGACTGACCCCGATTAACCTGAATAATTTACTGTATATTGTTATGAAAGTCAGAAGTCAAAAGCCAAGAAATGATTTATTTCCAAACAAAGAGAATGACATTATTGCCAGAATAACAACATTGACTTTGTCAATGTACGGCGAGGTTTCAGCGCTCAAAAAAGTCCCCTCTCCATTCGTTGTGTGTCTGTCCAAAGTACGAAGCATGTAGTTTAGATGTTGTCGTTGGTTCTTGTCTGTCATATGTGTGTTTCTTTATAAAATAGTGTTTTAATTATTATTTAGAGAGAAAAGTTTACTTTGCAATGTGCGCTCGGTGGAACCCTCAAATAGAGAAGAGTACTTTAACACTCTTCTTCTTCTTCTTTCGTGTTGTTGCGCATGCGTGATTGACAATAATTTATACAAATTCATACAAATATTTTATAACAATTCAAATTTTTTTATATACAGATTGTGATTAAAAACATGCATTTTATGTACATGTTTTAGTTTGAATTTGTTTATTTGAAGCTCGAGAGAACAATTGGTGTTACATGTTACCTATATTGTATCTCTAAAGCTGTCAACAGTGGTAGTTTCAATAACAGTTTGTGGTAGTAATTTCCATTGGATGATTGTTCACTGGAATTATGACCGTTTGTATGTGTTCTTGGAAGTTTGGATGTATCTGTATGTCTGAGTATGGTTTTGTCTTGTTCTGCTGTCTGTTTGCTCAAGAATATGTGATGGAATGGCTACAAGATAACTGTATTCCATATAAACTAAAATAAGTCTGATTTTTAAGCGTCTCTCAGCTAGTGGTGGCCATTTCAACTGATTTAGCATGTTTAAAATTTGTGCGTGTATTATAATACTGGCATATTGCATTGGAAAAGAAGTTTAAATTAGTCTTGCAACAGGCAAATTTAGGCTACGGATCTTCCAAGTATGTGTACGTTGCGTGCGTTCTTTCTTATGATCTTCTTATTTCCTTGAGTGTGTTATACTAGTAATTTTTAAATGCATTACTTTAGCTTTATGGACATTCAACTCTGACTTTATAAACCTACATACTGTATCTATTAGATTTAAGAAGATTTTGTATGAGTGCCAATGATACAACTCTCCATCCGCGTCACAATTTGTTGAAGTAAACGTTTGTAGGTCAACGTATGGTCTACAACACGGAGCCTCGAATCACATCGAAAAGCGAGATAAATATGTATAAAGGGCTCCTACAATTACTAGTGTAAACAAGCGACAACCATATGTACATGCACGTTATTAGGTCAATGTCGGAAAAATATCAACCTTTTTGTATCATGTATGAACCTTACAGGATTTACCAAGCCCTAGTCAATTAGGGAACAACCTGCAACTAATTGCAACACACGGTTTTTCTCTGAAAAACAAGTCTGTTACTATCTATGAACAACATATTAAAACTATACAAAAATATATTTTGCGGAAAGTGGTTTAATTCACGAATATATTTTGTAGTAAAAGTAAGGTAATATGAGTTACTTCCCCTTATTTGCCAAAATTGAAAAAAAAAAAATTATCAAAAAAATGTTTCATATTTTTTAAAACAGTATAAGTAATACAGTACAATGCATAATTATCTCAATTCAAAAGAATAATATTACAAGTGGATCCCTTTCCTGTCTCAAAATTTGTATATTTAAATAAAGAAATAGACCGAGATTGTGTTCTGCTATTTTACAATTCGAAGATCTAACTCTCCACAACAGTGATGGTATGTAACCTATATCAGAAGACTATTCTGAGTTAGATTAACCAAAATAGTCACAACTTACTAGGTTTTTGAAAGAAATATACCCCTGTGTTTAAGATAATTTCACTTGGGGGAGGTATTCTCGAAACACATGTGTTTGGCCATTTAAAATAGATTTTTTTGGCAAGACTAATTTTTTGAAATTCAAAGTTTTTAATTTATTTTTTTACCACAACTTTTACATGTTTCAATAGAAAACATTTTTTCTTGAACAAACATGTTTTAGAAGATTTAGATTCTAACAATCTTTTCAAGAAAAAAAAGAATGATGAGTGTTAGATGATTGTATGTTAGAATGAAAATTCCAGGCTCCTGAAGCAAATAATAAACTACTCATGTAATTAGCGACGATCTCAGTACTTATACACTGTATAAATAGAGCTGTGGTTGTAACACTAAAGCAACAAGGGTGCAAGTTCCATACCAGGAAAGTAGCCTCCCAAAACATCAATATAATATATAATAATAGCACTGTACCCACTTTTCACTGGTTTCTTATCGGATGTGTACAGATTTATATTTTAGTCGGTGTCAAGAGTATTTATTCATCAACTGTAATTATCTTTGAACTAGCCCTTTGAACTCAGTGTCATTTTGTTAATTGGTTTAGTATATACTCTGTGCTGACTTTTTTTAGTTGAGCCCTTTCCAACTGAGTTTTACAATTTGCACTTATGTTGCTTGCTGTTCTACAACTGTTCCTTATTATGGGAGGGCTGAGTGCATGCTCGCAAACATGGTTAACCCTGCACACTATAATTATGATTATCACAAGTAAGTGGCCCTTGAGTACATGGTGGTTATTGTTTGCTGTCTGTCATATTTATTTTTCCATTCATTGTCTTAACAGTTTTATATTTATTTTTTATTTAATCATTTTTTTAGTTTCGTTCAAATGAGTAAAATAGTATAATTATGAATGAAGAGAGATTTAAGGTTTTTAAGGCAATAAGAAAGCAACCTTAAACAACTAACAAAAAATTCAGATTAGACAGGACTATCTTTGGCCATAAGTCGCCCACATTTGTACAGTTCTTATGCTGAAGCTGATTTCCTTTTGTTAAATTAATTCAATGAGATATCTTAAAGAAGGAACTTGGTATTTAATGCTTTTCTTTATATGCATAATCTGAGACCATAATATACCATACAGCAGACAATCCATGTTAGTTCTCTTCTTTATCCTTTGATAAGGGTTTCAGACCACCACATACAGGTTTACAGGGTACACACAAAAGGCGATGCAGGAGCGGATCCAGACATTTTAAAAAAGGGGGATTTCCAACCCAGGACAAAAGGGGGGTCCAACTAAATGTCCCCATTTAAATTCATTGATTGGCCAAAAAAAGGGGGGTTTCAACCCCTGGAACCTCCCTTCCTGGATACACCAATGCGCTGTTACTGTTAACACTTCATGAAGCGATACCATCATTTCATTCAACAGTTGGCTTATTTCATTTTCCACATCTAAAAATTAAAAACTTTGGTACAATTGCTATTTCAATTTAAGCTCTTGTGGTAAAATTATAATCATATTGACAAAGCTTCTCTTAAATTGCCTTAAACAAATTCTATGTTTCATGCTAAATAAGGGAACTAGTGTATGTTCCAAAAAATTACAAAGCTTATATATCTGAAATTAAATCTAGATATTGTTAGAGCTTGCTAAGTAAAATTGGTATGTGTTTAACTGTGACTTTATGCAATTCAAATGTTGAAAAAATAGCTAATGGAAAAAATTCACAAAAAAAGGGCTACAATCAATGAGGATACAATGACACTAGAAAAATAACTCTTCCAGCAATTAACATGACAAAATCAAAGGTAGTAACCAAACTGATTCAAAGTTATTTTTCAACACAATCTAATTGTTGGTTTAGTATAGCTACATATTTAATTACTATAAATACATAACAGTTGCATACCATAACAATTTCAAACTTCCACAAAATGCACTTCTTTAAAACTGAGTTTTACTGTGTGTTTATTTATTCTACATTGTCTAGAGAAACTATGGGAGGGTTGAGTTCTCACATAACATATTTTTCTCCCAGCCACATTATTACACTTATCCCAAGTCAGGAACCCCTAGCCTTAGTCTTGCATTTATGGTTTTTGTTGTTGATAATTTTGGTTCATGTGTATGTATTGGAGTTTCAAGAGTGGTTTCCATTTTGCTGAACTAATGTAAACAATAATTGAGGGGGTCAGCTGAAGCTCACATTCGTGTGCCAGATTTACTTGCTATGTTGCAGACCGATAACAGGCGACTTGTTTGACACCTTTCCTGTTTCCATTCTCAACTTTGCGTTTTAAAAAATCCAGCTGGAAGTAACCAAGATTTTTAAATTTTCATTAGTTATGCCCCTCACGTAGGGTTACTATGTTTTTTCAGTCAGAGCGTCCGTTCATTCGTTCGTCCGTCTGCCCTGCTTCTATTAGAGATTTTGGTCAAGGTAGTTTTTGATGAAGTTGAAGTCCAATCAACTTGAAACTTAGTGTACATACAACAAGTGGAGTACATATGCCTATAATCATAAGATAATGAAGTCTGTCTATAAAGATCCTATGTTAAAAGTTTTGACCATAAATAACCATGAATAAACGAGCTTTTTATTGCTATTTTCACAATTTTTCTTTACACATCATATTTTACACAAGAATTACATTTTTTTAATACTAATTTCTATAGGACTTCATAAGATAAACAGAAGAAATTATTTTCTATTTATATCCCAATTCGAAAGCTTTAACCACCAATAACCAAATTTTTTTTTCATTTCTAGTTAATGGGTTTTCTGACTCAAAACATATATTCAACTAAATTACCCAAATATTTATACTTATAACTTAAGGACTTCACAAAATAAACATAAAGTAGTATGTTGTTTTTTCTATATACTAACCATTAACAACGGAGATTTTCTGCGTTTCCAGTTTTCAACGTTTTTTCACTAAAAATCACTCATTTCACCTCAAAATTACTTCAATATGAATAATAATAGCTAATGGACTTCTTTATAGTCTATTATGATTAGGTTTCCTGTCTTCCACAAGCTTTAGGTAAAAAAAATGCAACAATGAATAATATTTTTTCTTCTTTTCCAGTTTTCAGCATTTTATCTCTAAAAAACACATATTTCACCCAAAATAACCTTTTCCGCAAATCATATCAATGTATAGTTTTAGTATTTTAGTACAAGTCTATATTATAATTTTCACTAAAAAAAGCTTGTGTTGCAATTAGTTGGAGGTTGAGTGATTTTAGAGCTAGATTGACTAGGCTAATACTGTCGTGTCGAATACAACAATAAGTTGTTATTATTCTGGCTTTTACCGGTAATATATAATGCACTGTAAAATTGTTACAATTATAATTATAAAATAGAAATTATTATCCACTAAACGAACAACAGATTATAAAGAAAATTGATGCGACACGAAAAAGACTTGTACGAAACCTTTATTTGTTTCTATATTTGGTAAATCCAGACAGCAGAGAGTGTTCTAGCTGCAGTATAAATCCAATTAGAACACACGCACCTGTCAACAATCTGATTCAGTTAATAATAATCCAGTGCAAAATGACTGAAAGTGACATAGTTTTCTATCACATTTTTTTTAAAGAATATGCTTCTAAGAAATAAGATATTACATATAATTGTAAGGTTAATGCAGATATACAGAGATAATCCTTCAATAAAAGGAAAATTCCATTAAATTAATTGATCGTTTGTGTGGTAATGGTTGCGTATTCTATAATATATCTTTATTCTCATAAAGCTAAGACTTAACATCAGTACAGAGATAACAATAATAACTATTTACAATATATACAGAACAAGGAGAGAGGTTACAGAAGTCTCTAGCCAGGAGGACAAAAACAAGTATTAATATTTTTTATAAATAAAACAAATATTCTTCAGGACTGGTTTTCGTGTACTCGACATTAGAGTCCTTTGATGTGTAAGTTAAGCTAAAAAGAATTCATTGTTTCTGTTATATCTAAACGAGAATTTAAGAAAATATTATTGAAATGACAAACTATGTTATAATACATAGCTAAATTAGATAGAACGACATCTCGAAATATTTAATGTGAAATTATTGATCAGTCACTGTGGTATTATTTCTGGAGGGTTGTTTAAACACAGCCTTCTGTGTAGACGTAATTGTTGTCAGGAAGCTTTACATATGTCCATTATTGACAAGACATATTGAACAAAAATAATAAACTCCTGGGTAAATTCAAACAGTCGGAAGTCTATACGCAAATTTCTTGAGAATTTAAGTTTGATTTTGTCAGTTTTTTTGTTTTTGTTTAGTTCTCTTATGCATGTGTGCTTCCCCGGAAAAAGTCAAATTAAAAAAAAAATTTTTTTTTAAGGATAAATGAAAATGAAAACAATACTACCTTCCGAGTTGTAACTTTGCATCAGGAAAGCAAGCATTCAACAACCGATAGCTGGATGAACAAATACACTGTCACGTACAACAGTAAAATGCATTGTCGATATTGTTCAATATAATATACTTATATCCTCTGCATGCCGGTCGGCATTTAAGGCCCTGATGAAATTGTCAAGTCAAGCTCCATAAACAACACATACAGGAACTTGCCGTTCAGGAACTGTTGTAGCTGCTGAAACCAAGCTTCTTCTTGCCTCTTTAAATCACAATCTCCTTCACTCTAATATCGGTTACTATTCTACATAATGATTTTATACACCAGTGCTCACAGTAGCAGTAGATGCAAACACTTCTTTATTTTTCAATGTATGTTTGCATAGAACAACCTTAGTAATAATTCCAATGCATAAAAAAATAAAGAAACACATTGGTACTATCAGATATGCACTTAAAATCTCTTTGTTATTGGAATGTACAAGTACCCGACCACGTCCACTTATATTTGTAGTATTTGTATTTTTATCTATCTGATGATTTAAGCCTTTTTCAGCTGATTTTTATACGACCGCAAAATTTGAAAATTTTTCGTCGTATATTGCTATCACGTTGGCGTCGTCGTCGTCGTCGTCGTCGTCGTCGTCCGAATACTTTTAGTTTTCGCACTCTAACTTAAGTAAAAGTGAATAGAAATCTATGAAATTTCAACACAAGGTTTATGACCACAAAAAGAAGGTTGGGATTGATTTTGGGAGTTTTGATCCCAATATTTTAGGAATTAGGGGCCAAAAAGGGCCCAAATAAGCATTTTCTTGTTTTTCGCACAGTAACTTTAGTAAAAGTTAATAGAAATCTATGAAATTTTAACACAAGGTTTATAACCACAAAAGGAAGGTTGGGATTGATTTTGGGAGTTTTGGTTTTAACAGTTTTGGAATTAGGGGCCAAAAAAAGGGTCCAAATAAGCATTTTTCTTGGGTTTCGCACTATAACTTTAGTATAAGTAAATAGAAATCTATGAAATTTAAACACAAGGTTTATGACTATAAAAGGAAGGTTGGTATTGATTTTGAGAGTTTTGGTCCTAACAGTTTATGAATAAGGGGCACACAGGGTCCAAAATTTAACTTTGTTTGATTTCATCAAAAATTGAATAATTGGGGTTCTTTGATATGCCGAATCTAACCGTGTATGTAGATTCTTAATTTTTGTCCCGTTTTCAAATTGGTCTACATTAAGGTCCAAAGGGTCCAAAATTAAACTTAGTTTGATTTTGACAAAAATTGAATCCTTGTGGTTCTTTGAAATGCTGAATCTATAAATGTACTTAGATTTTTGATTATTGGCCCAGTTTTCAAGTTGGTCCCAATCGGGGTCCAAAATTTGTTTGATTTCATCAAAATTTGAATAAATGGGGTTCTTTGATATGTATTTATCATTTGAAATTTCATAAATGAAAAGAAAATTTCTTCAAACATTTTTTTGAGAGGATTAATATTCAACAGCATAGTGAATTGCTCAAAGAGAAAACAAAAATTTTAAGTTCATTAGAACACATTCATTCTGTGTCAGAACCCTATGCTGTGTCAACTATTTAATCACAATCCAAATTTAGAGCTGGATTCAGCTTGAATGTTGTGTCCATACTTGACCCAACTGAGCAGGTTTCAACCTCTGCGGTCGTATAAAGCTGCGCCCTTCGAAGCATCTGGTTATATTCCGTTCTTATAGTGTACTGTAACAGTCTGTTACACCACTGTCCAATGTTAAAGGGAGTGGGTTGTGATCCCGCGGATATGTTTGATCCCGTCACATTTTCTGTATGTTTGTGTCTGTCCCAAGTCAGGATCCTGAAAATCAGTGATTGTCGTGTGTTTAGGTGTTACATATTAATTTTTTTTGTACATGAATTAGGCCGTAAATTTTCTCGTTTGAATTGTTTTACATTGTCATTTCGGGGGCGGACTATGTGGTATGAGCTTTGCACGTTGTTGAAGTCGATACGGTGACCAATAAGTGTTAATTTATGTGTCTTTTGGTCTCTTGTGGAGAGTTTTGTCATTGGCAATCATACCCCGCCACATTATTTATGTACATGTATGTGCCTGTCCCAAGTCAGGAGACTGTAACTCAGTGGTTGTCGTTTGTTTATGTGTTGCGTATTTGTTTTTCGTTCATTTTTTTATGTATAAATAAGGCCGTTAGTTTTCTCGTTTGAATTGTTTTTACATTGTCTTATCGGGGCCTTTTATAGCTGACTATGCGGTATGGGCTTTGTTCATTGTTGAAAGCCGTACGGTAACCTATAGTTGTTAATGTTTGTGTCATTTAGTCTCTTGTTGACAGTTGTCTCATTGGCAATCATACCACATCTTTTTTTTTTATACTTCATCTTCTTTAAATTTGTACAATTAAAGTCGAAACTGATAATGACCGAAGTAATGTTGAAATATCAAATATTAACAGATCAGTTGAACCTTCTTCTCAGTCCTCCGTTTTCCGTTTTTTGTTGTATTGGTTTTACGAAATGCCTTTTTGTCATTTTTCATTTTTGATCACGATTTTTCAGTCTTATTATCTTGGAACTGTGGGTTTTTATGTATATACCGCCTCTCATGTTTTAATCTATAAATCCTAAGAAAATTAATAACATGACAAACATTTTTGACGTGTTCGCAAATAGCTGGATAGAGAACTCCACTTATAGTTTAATTCATGCTTCGTCTGGCAATTTAACCGGTTTTGTAACCTTTCCAGATCACTACATGTGTTTCTCGTGACCAATTCCCAATAACCTCCGACAGTAACTTACTGAATGTTCAGTGGCAAACATCAGATGTATATTTAAAAGACTGAACACAAAAAAAGATAATTAATACAACAGAATTTTATGCAGAGTAGGCAGACAAGGATTAAGGCCGACAAGTTTTGAATGCCACTAAAAAAACTAATATAGGTTAAACATTACTATAGATAGACATACCTCCCCGAAGAGAAGTCTTCTGTGGGTTCCAAAACGTGCTGAGAGTGAGGGATGAAACAAGTAGTTGCAGTACCGATTATAATACTACTAAATATTTTTAATTTGGTTGATTCCTATGGTATCAATAACTTTAATATTAAAATATGACGTTTTAGGTTTGTGTTGTAGACGATGAAATACATACATGTATGTATTCTAAAAATGATCATCATAAACGCTTTTCTCAATAACGTTTAAAACTATTTCTCCGGCGATTTTACTTATTGATACATCATCCTCAGAGGTGCTTATTCTTGATCCTCCGAAATGGTGAAGATATACAGCATAACGATCGACATCACACGTTTGTGGATGAAAGTTAAACGATAAAAATCTTGTTTTATTATCTTTATGATTGCAGTCATACACGTTTTGGTACACCTATCATTTACAATTCGTTCTTCCTAAAAATGGGAAGTGATTTGAAACAGCAAAGGAAAAACTTAAAGTTCCGTCTGTATCGTTTACTATTAAAGGCATACAGCAACGGATTCACAGCCGACTTCAGCCAAAGAAACCACGTTAAAGCTTCATAACTTAACAATTCGATGTCTCCTTTCCGCACGGATTTTATGATAGTATAAATAGTATAGGGTGCCCACGTGATAAAAAACACTGCCATCAATAAACCTAACGATTTCATAGCTTTCTTCTCTCTACGCTTTCGATAATCAGTTTGACATTTTTTGTCTTTCCTTTTTGAGTCTTTGCTTTTTACAGAATCCACCTTAGATTCATTGATTGATATCAAAGAAGATTTAGATTTCGTTGATTCGGATTTTGACTTGCTGCTTCGTCTAAAACTCTTTCTGAATATTGATGTTATACGAAATTTTGTCCGTTTTCGTAGCTCAGTTATAATGGAAATATCAACAACCGAGAGCAGAATTAAAGGAATGAAAAATTCTAAGAATGCAGTTGTTGTTGTAAAAACAGAATGGTGTGCAAATTGTACATCGCACATTCCTGGTACATTAATGTCGTCCTTATCCTGCCAAATGTCCCAAAATATTATAGATGGTCCATAAACCAGAAAGGCTAATACCCACGACAACCCTATCACTATTGAACATTTTCTTTTAGTCTCGATCTGATTATATGACATACCACATCTTAGAAGCATCAGACGATCGTAACTTATAATAATCATCATAAACACGCCTTCTACACATACTGTAAAATCTATGACATAAAACGCTTTGCAGAGGTAGTAATCCAAAAAGAAAGAACTTGGTCCTATCTCGTAGACCATATAAATTGGTAGTACCACGAATCCAAGAATAAAATCTGCTACTGCTAAGTTCAATATATACGTGTTATACACTGAATGTAGTTTGTTGTCCCTTATGTAGGATAACACTGTCAAGAGGTTTCCAAGCACTGTGAATATTGTAATCAGACCACCGACAGTACCAAATACGATATACACATAAACAGGAAAGGTCGGAAGGTTGTCGTCGTCATCTGTACTAACAGTGGAATTATTCATGTTTACTGATCTAAAATAGAATGATACAGGTTTTTAATGACTGTATATAAGATGTATATTGCGTGTACAATTTAAAAAGGGGCAAACATCATCCTGCTGGTGATCTTTCAATATATTTTGTGTCTCATATGTAGTCATTGTGTTGCTGTCTCATCGACACAGCACCGAAGTCTCCTTTGACTGTATTAACTACATTGTTAATCTAGAAATATAAGCAGCTAAAGCCTGTTTTCAAATGTTGATCACAGTTATTTTTCTACGTTAATGCTTTACTGTGAGTGAGATTACTGCTTTTCAAGCGTTAGTATCATGTGTATTGCTTTTTAATGAAAAAAAAAGTTCTTGTTTGTTTATTTACATGTACTGTTGAAATGTTGTTGTCTGATCATATATTGTTCTTTTGAAATAGAGTTCACTTGTCTGTCTGATTTCGAGTGATGATGTTTGATTCACCGAGTAGCTTTCACCTTAATTTCTACGTTTACTTCAACCCTCTGTTACTTGTCTGCTACATTGTAACTGCGAATCTATACATATCTTGTTTTCCTCTCCTTCTCCACATTAAGGATCTCTTAAATACGCCTTAAAATAATTTTGTAAACAAAAAAGTACGTGTATGTATGTTTGATATATATTTGTTAAGGTGCTGTATTTTGCATGTTATACTCAGACGTGTATGTATTTTTGATATATATTTGTTACTGAAGATGATGTATTTTTCATGTTATTCCCAGACTTGTACATCCACTTTCCATTTAGAATGTAAAATGTAACGATTAGATTATAATTTACGAGTTAACTAATATCGTTTGACAATCTACACGAGGTTTTCATTAAAATAACATGAACTATGTCTGTCTTAATGAGATAATATATGTAAGTATTGCGTAAGCATATAGGAAGATGTTGCCACTAAACAGATTGTCACAACGTTTACATGGAAGAATGATAAGATAGAAAATATAATTTCTGAATTAAACGCAAATCTGATTCTAACATTACGAAAGCTGCCTTAACCATGCATGCATCATGCATTACACATGTTACAATAACCAATGGTCAAATCGCATAAACACCCCTTTCATCACCTTAATTATTGGAAGCTATGTTTCAGCTTTGACAATAATAATAATGAACTACTAAATATGACAAACGATGAAAAAATTATCTTTTTGATGACAAACTATCATAGAAAGCTGGCTAAGTATACAGTGAAAGCGTTCCGGCATAGACGCGAAGTTATATATAATTCATGAACAGTTTGATAAACAGTATATTGCAATTCCAGTTGACAGTATTGATTGTATTTGACTGTAATATGAAAATGTAAAAAGGTTACTTCATGGTCAATCTGAATATTTCCAGTTTCTTTATTATAAATATTAATTTATTATGCATTCAACTTGACATTTACTAAATCGATTTTCTAATAACTTCATTTTTTTTAATTTAAGTTTGAATTTTTCATTATTAATTAATTATGCATTCAACTTGACATTTACTAAATCGATCTTCTAATAACTTCATTTTTTTTTTATATCAGTTTGAATTTTTCATTATTGATTAATTATTTTGAAATTTAGCTTAATCTTACTTTTCATTAATTTGTTTGAAATCCGTGATAAAAGAATTACGTTTTATTATTTGAAAGTGACTTATAGACCCAATGGGTCGGGTGTATTTTATTGTGTATGTAATATATTTGTACTTTACTGAAATGGGATTACCCAGGTCACTATAATAAACATTTACTTACTGTACTTACTTACTATATTACATTTGTGTAAATTAGATACACCAATTTGGGCTTATGCGATCATGGTGTATCAATACAAATAAAATTATGTAAAACTATGTGGTATATATCCCAACGACCAAGAGAAAGCAAATACAGTTAGGTAACACATACAAGAGGCGGATTGTTTATGTCTTTTACTGACATCTTCACGAATAAATCAGAAAACACTACTTGTTATTTTTATTTTTTTTTGGGGGGGGGGGGAGAGGTTGTTTTTGAAATAAGAATTTTTATTTTCACATTAGACTTGCATTTTTAGCTGAGTATATAAATCGTCGTATATCTTTCATCAGCAGGAAAGAAAAATGTCATCAATAGAAAAAAATGTGGGGGTTTACTCTTTATTGTTGAGAGCCGTATGGGGATCTGTAGGTGCCAACGTCCTCGTCCTTTGGACTCAGAGAATATTGCTTTATTTTTGATTCAATAAAAGAAGAAATCTCAAGGGTTAGGAAACTATGTGAATAAATATTAATACAAATGGTATCAAAGATTTATAAACCACACTTTGATATCTAAAGGACAGCTAACACGAGTAACGAGTGTACCAACTTGTAGATAGTCAATATGCAGAGATACATTTCTATGATTCAATTTGTTTAATATAAAATGGAAATCTTAATATATGGTGATTGATTGATTTGTTATCTTTATTTCATACATTCATATGAAGATTTTAAAATTTAAATTATACGAAAATAAACAGATTTAAAATCCATAGGAACAGATTACTGTTTATCAACTTTAAAGTCATCCAGATGCATAACTGTTGAAGGTAAAACATTCCACTAATTAGATAAAAACTGTTGGCTTCATGTCTGGTTTGTAAAGGTGAAGATCCGATTATTGCAACCAGAAATTTTTAACTTTAGAGTATTTCTTTAAAACAAAAGGTAACCATGATAACATAACCATACTTACAACTTAATGTCTTTTACTGTATCATTCTATAGAACGACTCTGCGACTTCGCTGTTGTCTGACAGTAAACGCAGTTCTTCATATTTCCTAGAAATAATTCAAAATAATAACGCAGTGTTGGTAGTAAACACTATGTTACATACTTAATATCAAACGAATTATAACCTTTTAAACCCAACCTTTAAACAAACACAAGTTGAACACCAATTAAGTTCGCTAGTATCTTGTATTATGGTATCTCATTAAAAACTATGAAATCCAATATTGTTATAGAAATATTTCAATACATTAAGCTATTCTATGGTGTCGGAAATATCTCAGACCATCTGGGACTAATAATATTTTTAAGACTTTAAAAGGATTCTAATTTGCATAGAATATTTATTCTATTTTTCGCTTGCAAAACATGTTTAATTTTCATTACGTGACTCGAAGTACATGTATCAAAGCCGCAATGGATATTAAAAGAACCTTCATGATTGCAAAAACATGTACATGTACATAGAACGTACATGAAACAAATCTCGTCGCTTATGTGATACCCATCATCGAATAAAAGGAATCACAACGCATTTTCATTACATGTTTCTGGTATCATCAGCACAATAGACTGTTCATCGCTAATTACATAGCACTTACACAAATTATAAAAATAACTATTTATATATTGTTCATCATAAATTTAGACATTATTTAAAAAAAAAAAAGAGATTGTATCTCCCTTAGACAAAGTTGACCTGAGATGGTGCTGGTTTTTTTTTTACGGTAATTTTTGCACATATATAAAACATTTCATCTGTTTCGGTTCTTATACATCTTTCATATAATGAGCTATTAATACCACTTTAATATAAAGGACAGATTAAACTCAACATTCGATCGTTAAATATTTAGCAACAATATCCACCAACCACATCCAACTGCAAACAATTCTCAACTATTGAAATCATTAAATTGAGTCAACATATCGCCCGTAGACGGTGTGCTGCGTTTGCTCACAATACCATTACATGTGTGCGTATTCTTTTAGGGAAAGCGGTAGTATTTAATTTTCCCAGCATTAGGTTGGCCTTTTGTGTACCCAAGACAGGTAAAGGAAGTCAAATTAGGAGCGCTGTAATTAGATGTAAGGGTACAATATATTTTCTATTTATCTATGAGTAACTGCAGTGTGTAAATTAATAATATAAATTTTAAAACCTATTGAAATATTTTCTAGAGAATTATTCGAAAAGGCTTCCAAAATTTCATAAATTTGGTGCAAAATGACGGTGGGCATGGATAACATAAACCAGCTCCGTTGGAAATTGGTCATGATACTATTTGGCTTCAATTTTTAGAATACAGTAATAAAGTTCTAACACCACACATAACTGTTTTATCCAGGTTTTTATTACAAAAACTGGTAAATTTAGAAAATGTTAGTATTGTCGCCTATGGCAGAATAAATAGTACCGTTTTCCCTATAAAGGTAGACGCGGAATAATATCCGAGTGCTTCGTAAATTAGAAATGACATCAACAATAATTTACAATCGGTTACTGATGCAATAAACCCAAATAAATGTTGTTACATACTTTTGATTCGCTTTTTTATCCATGTCTAAGTATTACATACGTTTGTATTTTGTTACGTTCCGCCTCAGATTGTTCTGTTATTACACTTGTCGATATTTAATCCATTGAAGACAATTACACCCCATTTCCAGAATCCAGAATCCGTCCAGTTAAGAATAAAGTTATTTGAGATCTCCTTCTCTGTTTGTTAATTATAATATGTAGTTAACGATTGGAGTAATTTATGCATTGCTTTTTCTGAATATTTGAAATGTATTGGAACAACAGAATCATAAGTATATTACTACCAAGTTAACCTATTGATTCAGAAGTCTCAATTCTCTAATATAATAAGTCTTATTGTCAACATGCTATCATATGTAGATGAACCCATATTCTCCAATTACCTCATAATTTAATCTCAATGACGTTGTCAGTTTGTTTTAGATTTACGAGTTTGACTGTCCCTCTGGTATCTTTGGTCCCTCTTTTAATCTCAATCTTAGTGATGAATTGTACGATTTTGAATTTATCTCAGGTTTTACAACTTTTGTATTTCCTTAAAAATTGCAAATAACGTACTAAAATGCGTTTTTCAACGTTTCAATGTGTTTTGTCGTTTGCACGAACCATTTACTGCTTTACATCTCTATACACCAGAAACATTTTGAGATTTTTTCCCCCAATATTTCTTTGAAAATGCTAACCCTGTTTATGCTAGTCATCATTTTAGCATTATTTTATCGAAGCATGTGTTAAGTTTAAAACGAATATAAAAACGTTGCTAATACTTAATTGTATACAATATACTCACAAGTTTGTTTCATGCTAATTACTTTTCCCAATGAACATGACTTATTCTCTTTTTCAACAATGTTAACCCTAAATCCTATAAATATTTAAAACAATTAACCATCCATGTCAGTAGCAAGATTTGATCAGCTATGTAATAAGTTAATACACAATCATCCAGTGTTTACACACGGCCTCAGGTGCGTGATATCGTTCCACTATAATTAATACTTGAAAATCCAATATAAATCACATCAGCTGGAATCAATGATAAATTGAGACAATCATTAGACAAGTTAAAGGAATCAGGTTTTAACTTTATATTTGATGTTTGAGAGATGGTTAGAGGTATCCGTCTGTGGTGAATAAATATACAGTATCACTGAAACAAGGTAATACCATCATGATAGCTGTCAGTGCTTTAACTGATTAGTATAGAGAAAACATCAGAGAGACACTTAGTTTTGATTTTGAAAAATTTAAAAAGAAAAAAAGGACGACTCGAATGAGATAAAGATTCAGTCAAAGAGTTGTTAAAATTTTTAAAACCCAACACTGAAATAGTAGCTGCTACATATAATTGTAGCCGACATCTCTTTATGGTTGCTTGTCAAAACAATAAACAGCATTAGTAAACAAAATCTTATTCTATTTTTTTTTTTACACTTATTCAGGTGTAATATCCATCTCGAAGGTAATTGCTTTGATTTAACATGTGTTTTGGTTTCGGTTCGACCTTCACAGAAATTATTGAAAAATATGAAAGTGTGAGAGAGAAAACCAACAATCATTGTTGTTAATATCCTATGATGCATCTTAACCTCGGTATCATGTATTTGTTATATTTTACTGATTAGAAGACCTCATACAGATCACCCATTTGACGAACTTCCGGTTTGTCCAGCATGATACTTAAAAGATTGTTATTTGTCAGTATCTCGTTTGATCTCACATTTAATCAATAGGATTTTATCAACTCTCCCCGACAGTTGACAATGTACACAACGTTAAACTATTAATACTGAGTACTATTTTAAGTTTATCAAAAATATTATGTTACATATTTTAGGACTTTTTTAACTGATTTCCCGAAATGTCCTTGTTATTGCATACACAAAATCAGTTTAAATTACGTATTTTTGAATTGTGATATTCTACTTTTTGAAACAAATTCAATCTTTACCGATTAGATACACAAAACTATAAAAAAAAAAAAAAAAAGTAGAATAAATTAGATGCATTAAAGTGTTCGGGAAAATATTTTACTCTTTATAAAACTTTCTAATTATTATTTCTTTTCAATGATGTTGTCTTTTGTCTGTTTTCTGCTTTTTGCACTATTTATTACTTATGGTTTTCGAATGATTTTTTGTACCTTTTTGTTCTCTATATTAAACAGTTCAACAAGAAAGAAAAATTATCAGAATGTTATGAAGATATGAAAAAAACCCTCTTACAATATTTTCAAAACAGTATCTTACCAAAATGTGCGATATTGGACATTGTAAGAGAATGAATGACACTAAGCGAACCAAAAAAAAACTGGTTATGAGCTTTGAGTAACACTTAAATATAACAGTGTTGTTATCGTATGATACAATGGTATTCAATAATATATACTAAGTCTAATGCGGTATGGGCTTTGCTCATTGTTGAATGCCGTACGGTTACCTATAGTTGTTAGTGTCTGTGTCATTTCTAACTCTTGTGGAAGGTTGTCTCATTGGCAATCATACTACATTTTCTTTTGTATATAAACCTAACAAAATCCTATAATTATTCCTCGACTAAGTGACTATTCCCATCTGACGCAGGAATTATTTCAACACCAATAAATTACATATATTGTTAAATGTGTAAACATCATATTGTGAGAACACGTGGAAGACATATTTTGGAAGGAATACTTAATTATCAATATATACACTCTATCTTAACATTTACTTTATCCTGGTTACGTTTGTGATAACTCAGGTGTCTCGCGATTTGATAGATCTGTTTTTCGAAATGAAAAACTATTAAATGAAAAAATAAGAAACCAACAGAAAAATTATCAATGATACGATTAAAGAAAAAAAAAAACACCAATAAAACGATTTTGAAACACGAATCACATCAATAAAAGCTGACAACATCTGCACACCAAAATCAAAAAAACCAAAAACAGATGAGAAAGCTAACTATCAATAAAAAAAGCATGCAACACACACAGAAACGAACTATGATATAACAATGGCCATTTGCCTGACTTGGTAAAGGTCATTTAAATATAAAATGGTGGATTTAAACTGATTTCCTGGCTATCCAAACCTCCCGCTTTTATTGCAATGTTAAATATAACATTAAAAAGACAACATTACATGTCAGGACTACAAACAAATAAATGGGAGAACATACAGGCCAAAGACACGCACAAATAATAGCTGGAAGATGAACACGTGAGCTCCGGATGGATCCTGCTCGCTTAGTGTTATCCATTCTCTTACCATGTCCAAAATCGCACATTCAAATCTTAAACAGCAAGATTTTATAAGACACAGGATCTAACTGTAGAACCATTGCAGAAATATAAGAATACCGGAATCTCGTTTTAGCTTTTTACTATTGATTCTTGGAGGTAAGGCAACATGTAACTTTTACAAAATGAAAAAGTATCAATCTCGGTAAAGTTTTTTCTCAAAATTCATTAAAATCCAACCTTAAATATTGTTACATTTCAGTGATTCAAATATAAAACTGCATACTTAAACTATATTCTTTTTACTGCATATCCAAACTTGATTGTCTTAACATATGCATGCTTTACAATAATATTATCAATAAAATAAAGTCACTAAATATCCATGTCAAAAAGTTAACATACACAAACTCAAAATAAAGTAATTCTGAAAAAATTGAAGTCACTACTAAATCTCATAATATTTATAAATACAATCAACTTTTGATTATTTTACCTGAAATGGGTGAGATATATTAAGATTAGCCATCAATAAAATTGAAAAATAAATGATATCTTTATCAAATGAGAACCTTATTTATTACCCTTTGCTCCAGTTACAGTGGACACTTTTAGTAATTAGGCCTGTTATCATTAGAACTATTGGAGAAAATAAAACTATTTAGCGGAAAATGTGATCATCTAAACGAGATACTTACCCGATAGATATCTGTAATCAATGCAATTAACATCCCCATTAATTATGCATTGAACCACAGTTAGTAACATAACAAAACATGTTCTGTGATTTTGAATCGTACAGAAAGAGTTGTGTTTTTAAATTTCGGCGTTAGATTTCAAATTTATAGTCATCAGAAATAAAAATTACAAAACAAGCGTTTGACTTTAACCGAGAAGACTTTTTAAGATTCATTGGTGAAAAATACTTGTTGATGTGGTACATAGCACCTTGTATAAAACTTATTTGCCTCGTTTAATTTTCCAAAAAAAAACATTTATAAAATATTAACTTTGACAATTTGAAAAAAATAAAAAAAAGTATATAAAATATTGATTCATTGGATACATAGCAATTTGGAAATCAATAATTTTGATAAAGGAGAAACTTAATATTTCAACAAAAAGATTGTGTTTATAACCTTGAGCTGATTTTACAGAGTTATATCTCCCTGTAGTGTTATGTACTACCTTAAATAATGTTATCCTTTGTTTCTCTCTATCAGATTTGTGTGGGAAAATATATGAACTTTAAGCTTGTTTTAAAAATGACAAAAAGATATAATCGGTATATGACATTTGTTTTGAAATATTATTTTACATTTGTGAAGCCAAACTAAATTTGTGATGATAACACATGTTTGATTAATGTATCATATTAGTTTTCCATTCTTTGTCAGGCCATTAGTTTACTTGTATGAATATTGTTTTACATTTGTCTTTTCGGTGCTGTCTATGGTTCACTGGGTTTTGCTCATTGTTTATATACTTATATTACTTATATAAATTGTAAATTGTAAGACTGCTAGTTGACATTTTGAAAATCACATTGATCTTTTTAAACCTTTAAATTAAGTACAAAGAGTATTCAAGTACATATTCCAACAAGCTAACTAACGCTCAAAATGTAACATCACGAAATAAAGTATTGTGTCATCAGCGCTATCTGCAGTAAATTTAATCTACAATGCGAAACTGCTTTTGACAGATCTACTTTGCAAGTAATGATATAAACGACAGTTCTAACAAAATTAAGTTCTGATATGAATATTTACCAGATTCGAATTATACATTTTCCTGTTGTATAGTATAGGAGAAAATGTATGAAATTTCACTATTACAGAAGATTGCTTTCACTTGGTTCTTATATTACGCGTGAACGTCTATTTCGGGACACAGCTCGATAAAGTACATGTATGTAGACCTCTGTCTGAATGTTGTCGAAAACTACTTGTATTTTTATGTCTTTTGTGTCATTTGTTTAGGCGCGTTGTATTCTCATTTAAGCTGTTGCTCCCTCATCTCTTTTTGCCCCATATCTTTTGTTTTCCTTTTATAAAAAAAATATATCATGCTATTAATAGATATAACAGTTTATAAAAGTAATTTAGGTCAATTGACGGCCTTCAACACGGAGCCTCGGCTTACACCGAACAACAAGCTATAAAGGGCTACAGAATTACTAGCGGAAAACAATTCAAACAGAAAAAACAACGGTCTAATGTTTATTTTAATTCAACTGTTCATACATATTGGTGTTAGTATTATACACATATCTTAGTTGCTATGTTTTAAAAAAAAAAATGAAGACTTCCTTGATTACAATTTTTCTTACACTACTTTCCATATTTACACGGGATAGATACGGCTGTCTGCTTTTCCGCATAATCATGTATTAATGCCATGTGGTGCTGACAGCCTTGTGTAAGGGTTCTTTCGAATTTTAATTGCATTTCAGGAAGTTAAATACTATTATTTCAACTTTCTTCTAAAAATTCAAACAAACAGACTGAAGATGCCACTTTATTTTAATGAAACCTTTTACAGAGGTCTATATAATTAGAAGGATTGCGACAAAAGTGCAAAAGATAACACTGTATGGCATTGAACCGTACAAATTGAAATGTTTTTTTATGTAACTCTTACATATAAAGATAAGAACATGTGGTATCAATGCCAATGGAACCACAACTCACTAGTTTGTGGATTTTTAAGCTATATAGGCAAGAATGAGAAAGAATACATTAATAAACAAGAGAGTATAGAATGAAAACAGGAAATGTTTCAAACAAAAACACAACCCTACCGAAAGGCAGAAAATAACACAAGGCCACAAAAGGGCATGCAACACAGCGAGATGTAAATGTAAAAAACGCTGTAGCAACCTTATGTGTTTTCACATATACGCAATTTTAAACAAGAACAGTGTTTGACAGTTTAAACTAGAAAAAAATCTATAAAAAGTACAATTTCTGATAGTTTTAGCCTAAAAATAATTCAGACATTTATACATTAAACAGACCGTTTCAGTAAGACTTGTAGAATAGAGTATAATAACTCGATCTCTAGTTTTCGACAGTTCTGTCTTTTATATAGTAAAAGCATGGGTAACATTTAATAAAGTCATTCTTACGTTTACACTCTGCCAAGTTCACATAACGGCAAACTCCGTAAAGATAATCATGAGGATAAACAAAATCGAAACACCCTGTAGACGAAAAAATTTTGACAGTTGTTTACATTGTATTTGACATTGAATAACAATAACGAAGTTTATAGTTCGGATGGTGCAGTCGTCAAAAATCTATCAAAACACACAAAGTACCTGATGCCTTTAGATATTTTAATTAAGGATAAATCTTAAGTATTTTGATTTAAACGCCAATAACACTACCTACAAATACATCACATTCAAAGACTTATAGCTTCGTAGTAAACTTAAATGTTGGATGAACATAAGTAAAGCCGTAAATCTTACTGTTTGCAGCTTTTTCACTTATCCGTTAACGTATACCTCTCATCGTTGCAATCTCAAATAATAAATAGATCTAACTTTTACTTATAGAGTTCACCAATTGATCTTACCGTAGATCTTTTTATCAAACCATTCATAAATTCAATAACTGGACATTTGATAGACCAACAAATAAATAGGTTATCCTGTCAACCTTATTCTGCTAGTATATATTTGTTTAGGGGCCAGCTGAAGGACGCCTCCAGGTGCGGGAATTTTTCGCTGCATTGAAGACCTGCTCGTGACCTTCTGTTGTTGTTTTTTTTCTATGGTCAGGTTGTTGTCTCTTTGAGACATTCCCCATTTCATTCTCAATTTGATAATGAATATATCTACGGGAATAAATAAACAATGTTTTTGAGGGCTGCCAATAAATTATAATTTTATAATTAGATCCTCGTTATATAAAAAGAGAAAAACAACCCTGGCCATCTGTTACTTTTATGCAATTTCAAAACTAATTGTGAAACAACATTGTCTAATCAAATCTGAATTTTTGTCAATTATCACATTACTTCACTGATGATGATTATCTCGGTGTATCTTAAACACTGCGTAAACATACTGGTATTAGATTATATGGAGTTTAACTTTGAACGTGTTTGGAGATATTCACCAACTTTTAAGGGTTGTCTTATTACACTAGACCTAACACTTGCGTCTGTAATGTAGTAAATGTTTTAACTTCTTTTATGATTCAGGTTGTACATGCAACTTGAGCTACAATCTATCTGCTAGAAACACTTCGATTGTTTCTTAAATCTTTTACTCCACTATATCCTTTGTTTTCCCTTAAATATGTCGCAAACAATATTGTTTTTCAAAGTAGAAGATAACAATTTATATTTGACGGTGTAAGAGTGAAAAAGACCCCGATATGTTTTGTTAATATCCTATGATGAACCTTATATCGTCATCTTTTATCTGTTATATTTTCTTGATTAGAAGACAAAGTACATGCAACTAACCTTAGGTATTTGTTTTGCACGAATATAATCTAATAGAGAGTAATAATAACGGCATGGTAGTGATAGTGTCTACTACGAAACATTTTTTTCTCCAATACTTGTTCCGTAGTTGACCGTTACGTAGTGGACAAATTCACGTGTTTTATTTTTTCCCAATTTCTATATTGCAATAGTAAAAAAAAATGATTGCACATACTAAGCTATACAGTGATATTTTTTTCATAATTTTAAAACCAGGGGCCGTGTCAATGAAAGTATCCTAGGACATGTCCTAAGATAGGTCTTAGGACATTATTTAGGATGGTCTTTTGACGTGTCTGAGACATGTCTTAGGATGTAAAACAAAACTGTCTTAGGACAGTTCTAACTACGATGGTCCTAGGACCATCCTTACACATTTATTTAATTGAAAATATATGTAGGTTTTAAAATTATTTGTATGACATAGATTGAATTGTATTTTAGAACCTATATGTAAAGAGAGGGAGGATGACTCTTATATAGAAAACAATTAACGCAAAATATAAGTTAGTTTTACGGAATACTAATAAATACGTTATTAAATATGATAAAAAATATAAATGATTTTGATACGAAAACAAAAGTAAATGGTTACAAAACTTTGTGATATTCGTGCTGCAATTGTAGGTCCACTCAATTTTATTAAATGTATCGAATCAGAATAAAAAAAAGAAGAAATCTTTTTCCCATATTTGATTTATTTAAAACATCAGTGATGCTTATGCTGATAGTATTGTTTAGGCTTCAAAAAAGGCAGCACGGACTAATTTATTATAATACAATTAAATCTTTAACAAACATTAAACAGTATTTTTTTTCTTAATTTTATCTAATGATAGTTTAATATTGTATAAGTATTTTTAGTATTGAGTTTATGCCGTATTTGTTGTTTTTATTACGTTTTAGGACGATGTAACCGTAAGGACTATCCTAAGACACCTAATTGTATATCCTAACTTTAGGACCAAATTTAGGACGTGTCTTATTTTAGGAGACTTTCGTTAACCCGACTTAGGACTAAGACGTGTCCTAAGACCATCCTAAGACATGTCTTAGTCCTAGGACAGCTTCGTTGACACTGCCTCAGATACTGAAGGAAATTTCATCCGATTCGTAGGGGACATTAACAAATACCGTATCACTCAAGGTGAAAATTGACACTATTAGTCATTATGCCTGTTATTATTAAAACTATTGGATATAAATAATAGAATTATTTAGCGGGAGATTTGATCCTCAAAACGAGATAAAAATGCGATATACATCTGTAATCAATTAGATTGTCATAATTACCAGTCCATCAATTAAAGATGGTATCATGTCCACGTATATGGATCCATCACAAAGTTTAAGATACAGTTGTAAAATACCAATATATTTTCTGTGGAACGTGTGTACTTTCAACGGAGCCCTTTCGATCTCATTCAGAAAGAGCTGTGGTTTTTTTTTAAAGTGGAGTGGTTAATTTTAAATCGATAGTAGTGGGTTTAAGGCTTCAGCACTAGCTTTACACATCAAGCGTTTGGCATAAAGCTAGATGCTATTCTAAATTCATTGGTGTCTCACTGTATATTAATGTTTCGGAATATCTAGAAATTGACGTGAAAGTAAAACATTCTTATTATCACAATTTTACAATTTCTTAGGCCCTATTGTTGAACATAAATTGAAGTCATAACCTAAAAAGTAAAGAAGTGTATTAACAATAAAAAAACTCCTACGGAAATTCGTAAAAGAGGTCCATAAGAACTAACAAAATGGACGTTATTATACCACCGAAACGAATGAAAACGAACTGTCATATTCCTAAATTGGTACGGACACTTTAGGAGGAAAATGGTGGTTTCAAACATGTTTTAAAACTAGACAAAATTAAAACATCCACAAATATATTCATATTTTTGTGATATCATTAGATGATTACAGCATGAATCAAAATTTATCTTGCTGGTTTTATCTAATGTTAATAAACTGCTAAAGGTTACATACTGTTTTAAGATGAAAATACTTGTTAAACCATCAAATCCTTTGTTTTCCAATATCTGATTAGTGTGGAAAAATACATGAACATTAATTTTGATTAACAAACAACGTAGAAACGTAATCAGTATAACTATGACATTTGTTTTGAATTATTGTTTTACATGTGTGAAGTAACTCAAATTTAAGCATACCTAAATTTGTTGTGATAACCTGATACGCACTACATGTACTTGATAGATACTTTTACAGTCGATGATGTATAGGTCTTTGTTATTAAAGTAAATCGTATTCAAACATTATTTCTCAAAACCAGTTTGATATATATTATTACTGTCTCCGAGAATTGATGGAATTGTGATTAAACTGCTGGAAAACAGGAAACTCTTTACATGCTTTATAGTCGATAAATTTGAAACTGAATTCGAACTCGCACGATTCATTTTACTTTTCAATCCACCCCCTCATTGTAAGATTTCAATATCAGATAGGTCAGTACTCAAATGATTTTCATGACGCAATCAAAAAAGATTCACGAGACCATATCACTGTGTTTAAATCTAAACCCGTGTCTATACAGTGTGTTAACGTCTTATTCGCTCTGTGTCTACTTATAACTGGCAATAACATTATTCGAAACATTGTATTATACAGAACAATTTGATATTTTAGAGTATAAAAAATGGTCCTTGCGAGTAAGAATGCACTCATTATATAGCGGGGTACTTAATTACTGCTATATATCTGTAGCTTAAAAACCTTTACGTTAAATAACGGTTTCACCACTGGTTCAAGTTACGGGGAGAATATGGTACCAAAAACAATTTTATTCCTGTCACATTCGGTATGTGCCTGTTCCATGTCAGAAGCCTGTAATACAGTGGATGTCATTTGTTGCTGTATCTCGCATTTTCTGTTCATTTACTGGTACGTGTACATGCATCAGGCAGTTGGTTTGCTCCTTAGTATTGATAAAAATACATATATGGTAAAAAAAACACGATACATTAAAGTAGATAATGCTTTCGTAAAAAAATACCACATTCGAGTTTGTCTGTCACCGGGAAAAAGTCGTCAATTATGCGCGCCTTTATGATGTTATTTACCAGATAGAGGAGATAGAGGGGATAGCTCGTATCCTTGCACTATAAACGATAAAGTAAGTGGTCGTCATTGTGCAGGATAAACTAGAAATAATATCTGTTTCCTAATCACAACTCCCTTATGTCAGCAGTGCTTAATATCAATTATAAGAATTAATTTTTGCTTAATAATATATGCAATATAGCATTATTATTTTCCCCACCCATCGCTAATCAAAGGAAAGGAAGTGACGTCGCCCCGAAACGCACGAATAATGTTGACGGATTTGCAACGAACTGGAAGGTTATTTATTAGCACAAATACAAGGCAGGTTATTGATTGAGACATTTCAACGATCAAATTGACAAATTACTTACTAATTAAGCACACTTTGAAAGAGCATTCGAGATAAGTTTATATGTCAGTTTATATAACAACAAGCTAACTCACAAGCACTTTAATAGAAAAAAAAATGTATGAAGATTAATATCACAGCTTAAATAGTTATTAAAGGTACCAGGATTATAATTTAGTACGCCAGACGCGCGTTTCGTCTACATAGGAAACACCAGTGGCGCTCATATCAAAATATTTACAAAGCCAAACAAGTACAAAGTAAAAGAGCATTGAGAATCCAAAATTCAAAAAAAGTTGTGCAAAATACGGCTTAGATAAGCTATGCCTGGGATAAGAAAATCCTTAGATTTTCGAAAATTCAAAGTTCAAAATAGACATTTTCAACTTACCAATATAATGTATGAAGTAGTTATCCACTCATCGTGTAAAACCAGTTCCAATTAAATCAGATTTGAAGAAAAGTATCCTTTTGAATATCACTCAGTAATTTTTTTTTAAATAATTTTTTTTTTAAATAATTCTTATTAAAAGAGTGTATACATATCGACTTGCGGATTAGAAAAGCATTGGCGTATGTTAAAACAGTTCAATATATACCTTATTACGCTAGTCTCCTCCTTCGCCTTAAGTAAATTATGTATACATATGTAAAAAGATAATATTTTCAATGCAATGTCAATTGTTGACTTCTGTATATCATAGATATAGGAAGATGTGGTGTGAGTGCCTATGAGACAACTCTCCATCCAAGTAACAATTTAAAAAAGTAAACCATTATAGGTTAAAGTACGGCCTTCAGCATACAATCATAATAATTAGCCTTTTTGACATGACATGATGACATTTCTATCATATATTGGATAGCTGGACGGTTTGTATAAATTTACTTTACATTTATCGGATATATTAGATATTTAAGTTCAATTATGAAAAAGAAGATGTGGTATGACTGCCACTGAGACAACTACCCACAAGAGACCGAATGACACCGATATTTACAGCTTTAGGTTACCATACAAGTATATTCTTTCAATGTATAAGGGTTTCTTAACATTTAATTCAATTGATTATATCAATTCTTTTAAACAATATTTTTATCTCCACTGACCACCACTACTGGAATCTTTTTTTTTTTTTATATATATTTCATTTTTTGACAGTTTTCAGAATTAGCTTTTATATTCCTCCTGCAACCTGTTGGTTTGTTAAATTCTACATAATGATCTAAACAAAGTTCCAACTTGTCTCATCTTTGCTGATGTACTGACTTTGATAATTTATTTTTGTATTTTTTCTAATGAACACATTAGTAACACAAAGTAACAACTTATTATTACCAAAAAATCCAATTTTTAACAACAATTAAAGAATGACTATATTTTGTCTGTCTATGAAGAAGTAGCAAACTGAATAACGCGCGTAGCATGTTATTTAACAGTGTGCACAACATTTGTTATGTTATATCGAATAGACAGAAAAAATATTACAGTCATTTCTTATAATTTAATCCTTAATATCTTTGTAAACCATAGAAAACCATAAAAAAACGTTGATGACGTCACGATCACATGACTTAATTATGTCTATGGGCTGATAACAAAATAACGTCAGCCAATCAGAAGTCGCGTTATATTCAAATTGAATTATAGGAATAGAAATTCTTTAAAACTTATGTCAGTAGACAACTTAAGATGTGTATTAAGTAAGATAAAAAAAGAAATGCCTATTAATAATACCGATGTAACATTACATAATAACAAACAACAAAACGAGAGAGTAGAATCCAATTATCGGGCCAGTTAAAGACAATTGTTAGAATTAACTAACTCTCATCAAATAACACATTCTTGTGAAAAGAATTTGCACCATCCATTTTTATTTCCATATAGGTGAAAAAACAATCAAAAAGAAACATCATGAAATAAATAATTGTATTATAAGCGCTATTTTCGATAAGTTTAATCTATACTGTTAAACTGTATTTGACAGATATAATTTGCATGTAATTTTGGTTTATAAAGGTCATTTTCAACCAAATTAAATTTTAAAATCTGTAAAAGACAAGAATTATAGGACCTTCAGTAAAATGAATTGAATAATGCATAACTGAGAGGGAGATAGAGCAGATTGGTACGCCGCGGTTGACAATGTTTTCTCGGGGTGCCAATCTGCTCTATCACCATCCAATTTATGTGTTATTTATATAATGTTGATCTTTGTCTTTAAATTGTCAAAAAATACTTATATATGTCTTTTTGATAATTGATTGTGTTGCGTAGCTGTCTCATTTAGGCTTTTGCCCCTCATATTTTTTTGCTATGAAAACAACTGATGTGAATGCATTGATTTTGTGACATGGATAGATACGCCATATTGTCTGTTTTCTTTTATATTATAGACAAATATCTTCTGCTGTTTATGTTTATTTGATATAAAATGTACATAAATATTGGTTTTAGTATCGAAGACATCAGATTTTCTACAATTTCTATATCCTTTTAAACTTTTGAGAAGACAAACGAAGACTCGCTTGATGACAATTTTGCCTTTCGCTATAATTTCCATCTTCACTGGTAACTTATAAAAAAAGATATTGCATTACACTTGAGGCATTTAACTATCAGCTTTGTCTAAAGTAACAAAATCTTGAATTACACCAAGGCATTAAACAAACAGCTATGTCTAAAGTAACAAAATCTTGCATTACACCTGAGGCATCAAATTGTCTGCTTTATCCGCAGAATCAGATTTGAATGTCGTGTGCTGACAGTCTCATGTAAGGATTGTATCGTATTTAATTGCATTTCAAGAAAATAATTACTATTACTTTAACTTGAATCAGAATGTTCAATCAAATGCACTGAATATAGAACTTCTTTTTAATCAAGCCTTTCAGGAACATTTGAGAGAGGTTAAACAACTGTGTACTTGTTTTATTTTATAAATATGCTTAAATGAGCGTCACTGATGAGTATTATGTAGACGAAACACACTTCTGTCTTAGGTTATAATAACCCTGGTACCTTTGATGACTAATTATACAATTAAAAAGAAAACAGACAAATTGGAAACAAAAACACTGTATGCCAGAGTATGAAAAAGAGTTGAATTTCTATAATACTGAGAGTCAATTTGTTTTATGGTTTAAACTTTCGAAATCAATTTTGTCACTTAATTCAGATGTAATTTTTGGTTGTGTTTATGTACCACCTGAAAACTCTAAGTATTCTACTATAGAAGCTTTTGAAGAATTGGAAAATGAATTGAATATCCTTACAAACACTGAAATTTTTTATATTGCACTAGTTGGCGATTTTAACTCAAAAACTGGGTCTTTACCCGATTATATTATACCTGATGAGTCAGTTGTTAGTATGTTTGATTTAGATTGTGATGCTGATATATAAGATTATTTGTATGATTATGAGAATCTGACTCGAAACAAAATCACCTTACAAAGAGTGTCTCAGTGTACATGTCGACCTAATAAGTATGGTCATAGACTGTTAGAGTTGTGCAAAAAAAATAATTTATATATTGCAAATTCAAGAGTTGGATCAGATGAAGATATTGGGGAGAAAACATGTAACGATTCAAGTGTTGTTGATTATTTAATTATTTCATCAATGCTCTTCCCTTTGATTGTTTATTTTGAAATTGCTGACTTTATACCGTTATATTCTGATTGTCATTCTTTTATAAATTTTAGACTTCAGGCCACATTTAGTAAATCAGATTCAATTGTTATCAACAATAGAAATGATAAAACTTTTGTCAGGTGGAAAAGTGAACAGAAATCTGAATACGTTGATCGAATTCACAATGATCCCGAAGGTATTTTGACCACTGTTATGAATAAACTGGACAAATTGTCCGTAAATAATGATGCAACTCAAAATGATATAAACAATATAGTTTTAGATATCAGCACAAATTTTAAAGATGCGGCAGCAGAAACGTTTGGGAAAGTAAATAAACATAAACATTTTTACAAACATGAAAATTCAAAACCTTGGTTTAATAGAAAATGCTCGATGAGTAGAAAAAAATTTCATAAAGCTCGAAAGAGATATAGTTTTTTGAAAAATGCTGAAAACAGAAGTAAAATGAGACAAGCTAGTAAAGAACATAAAATAACATTAAATAAATCTTTTGCAAACTATCAACAGAGAGCTGCTGATGAATTGCGTAACATCTCTAAAAAGGATACAAAAGCTCTATGGAAAATCCTTAATAATCTGAATGATAGTAAAAAAAAAAGATAACAATGACGATATATCTCTAAAAGCATTGTATGATCATTTTAAAATATTAAATGAAACTGTTGAGACAGAAAATGATTTCGAACAAGATTTGGAATTTGATACTCTATCAGACGATGTTGAGTTATTTTTAAACTGCCCAGTAACAGAAGATGAAATTAAAAAAGTTGTTTCAAACTTAAAAAATGGCAAAGCTTTGGGTAGTGATGAAATTTTAAATGAGTATATAAAGATTACAATTGACGATTTAATGCCAATTTATGTTAAGCTATTCAATTTGATTTTAGATACTGGAATTGTTCCAGACAGTTGGTCTAATGGAATCATGATTACTATATTTAAAAATAAAGGATCAAGATCTGATCCCGAAATGTACAGAGGAATCACTTTGAATTCATGCTTTAGTAAAACTTTTTCTGCCATGTTGAATTACAGGTTAAATAATTAAGCAGATCACGTAGACCTGATTTCAAAGGCACAATCAGGTTTTCGTAGAGGATTCTCTACTGTTGACAATATATTTGTATTGTATTCTTTAATTACTATATATGTTTCATTTGGTAAGAAGCTATTTTGCACTTTTATAGACTTTAAAAGCGTCTTTGACACTGTATGGAGGTCAGGATTGTGGCAAAAAATGCAAAAATCAAACATTAAAGGTAAATTATTTAATGTGATCTATAATATGTATCAAAATATAAAAACATGTGTCAAGAAAGGAAATGAATTTTCCGAATTTTTTATATCTCATACAGGAGTAAAACAAGGTGAAAATCTATCACCTTTTTTTATTTTCTTTGTTTCTAAATGATTTAGAAAGTTATTTTGTGGAAAATAATATAGAAAGTCTAAATAATATTTCAAAGCTGTGCTTGGAATCATTAGAAATGTATGTTAAATTGTTTATTATACTGTACGCAGATGATACTGCGCTATTGTCTGAAAGTGCAGAAGGATTACAAAAAACCCTTGTATGTTTTGAAGAATATTGTAAAAAATGGAAGCTTAAGATTAACACAAGCAAAACCAAAGCAGTGATTTTTAGTAAAAGGAAAGTAAAAAGAAATCAGAATTTTATGATATATGGTGAAAAAATTGAAATAGTTGATTCCTACTGCTACCTTGGTGTACTTTTCAATTACAACGGTAGCTTTTGTACAGCACGAAAAAAACTTCTTGTTCAAGCACAGAAGTCTTTGTATGCTCTATACCGAAAAATAAAAAAATATATGTATTCCCGTCGATTTGCAGCTAAAACTTTTTGACTCATTGGTTAGTCCTGTTTTATTATATGCTTCAGAGGTATGGGGATTTGAAAATAAAGAAAGCATTGAGAAAATACACCTTCAATTTTGAAACAACATTTTGAAATTAAGAAGCAGTACACCAAATTATATGGTGTATGGGGAACTCGGAAGATTCCCTTTGGAAACCATTATTAAACGTAAAATGGTGTTGTTTTGGAATAACTTGGTATCGGAAAATAACAAGTTATCTTCCATTATGTATAAATTAATGCTCAAATTACATTTTCAAATCCCCACAAAATTTAAATGGATTACGTACGTTAAATCCATATTTGATGAAAATGGAATTAGTTTTATTTGGCAAAATCAAATTCCATTGGATAAACTGGGATTAAAGGACATTATTTCACAAAAACTGAATGATCAATTCATCCAACATTGGTTTTCACAAATGAATAACTCTTCAAGAGGTGCATTTTATTCATTTTATAAAGAGGAATTTCGTTTGGAAACCTATTTGATAAAGTTGAAGCTGTGTGACAGGATTTATATGGCAAAACTCAGATGTTCAAATTTAAAAATTCCTGTAGAAACGGGAAGATGGTCCGGAATTCCAAACAATTTTACTAGTGTAAAACAATGGACGAATTTGTCATCTTTGTGGAAATGGAATAGGGGATGAATTTCATTATCTTTTTAAATGTCAAAAACAGGAATTAAAACTGCTTCGAAATAAATATATTCCACAATATTATACTGCAAATCCAACGGAGTACAAATTGAAACAGCTTTTAACATTTTGTCATGTAGAACTTTACAAAAACTTAGCAATATTTTTAAAAATTCTTACACGATACTTGTGATTTATGTTGGTTTTTAGTTAAAAGTTATGGTAGTTTGTAAATTGACATTTGCTATATTCTCTCATGTATGTAGCATTATTATGTTTAGTGTGAATGTATAGAGGATAAACATGTGTATACGTGTATATATGATGTCCTCTTGTACACCTATGTGTCTGAGGTTTATTAATAAAGTATTGTCTATTGTCTATTGCCACTTAATCATATATATCCATATGTTTATAATGCCAGTGTAAAATCAAAACACACCAAAGTTCATGTTTAATTTGTTTTAATTATGTATATTTTAAGTAATTAAATTAAAAATAGAATGCAAATAACATTAATTCTGAAATGTTTGAACAACATAAATAAAGTAGTAAATTTTACTGTTTGCAGCTTTTTTCATAATCCGTTAATGTATACTTTGATTGTTTCAACTTCAAATAGTTAATAAATTCAACAATCCTTACCTTACCTTACCTCTGTATCTTTAACCCCCTTTGTAGAGGAACCATACGCTAGTATGTACAACTTGTGGCTTTCTAATATACAGTGATGCATCCACCAAATGCTTTGAAGTGCTGAGACCATATACACAGTGAGATCCTATCCACACACAATTATATTACAATTCCGTTATCCTGTATTTACAATGTTTCTGTGTTGATTAAAAGTCATGTCACATACTTTAAAATTCCTCTCTTTCTTTATATATACACTGGTATCACATTTATACCCCTAACCGATAGATGTATTCTTTAAAAATTAGTATCGATCTTTAACAAATATCAACAGCACTATTCCATAATTGCGGTAAAAACGGTAAAGAGATAAAAGAATGATGAATGCCTCTTCCTCATGAATTAAAAGTTGTATTATAAAGTAATTATCTAAAAGTTATATTCATTTCTTCTAAAAGGTCCTTCATGTATTGTTTAAAATTCTGTTTTCTATATATAATCTAAAATATTTTCACTTTAAGATCGCACACTTTAAAAAAAAATGTCATCACTAGCATAACTTTAGTATGTATATATATATGCTAAAATAGGTTCGTTATGTTATTGTAAAATAGATTAGTTTCTTCTTTTTACTGTGGAAGCGATTATCTTTTCCTTTTTTAGAGTCATAATTATTAAAATTATCATTCACATACTATTTTATAGCGGGCTATGTGTAACTGGTATATCAAGCGTCTAGTAAGGCGTTCTACTTTTGCTACACTGGCTGGAGAGAGTTTCCTTGATGTTGCTAACGGTGTGATGTCCAGAATTATTTGTAACTTTTCACTGTCCAATAGTTCATTAAATTTAATTCCAAGACTGTTAAGTACCTCAACTGTTTCTAGAAGTATCTTGTTCCTGATATTTCGGAGTTGTATGCAGTGTAGTATGAAATGAGTCACAGTTTCATCATCCTTTGAGCATAGCAGGCACTTCGGATCAGTTTCATCCTTATACATTTTTATTCGCTTACTTTGTAGAATATATGATCCAGTAAGCAGTTTTAGTTTAACTGGTAGTCTTGCCGTATCTATGGCTGAGTGGCAGTTAATTCTGAATAGAGGATGAATTTTACCTTTGTCAAGGTTTCCCGTTGTAAGATGGTTTAGTCCTTTATACAGTGGCAGCAGTTGCACTATTGACTTGCTCCAGTAATTATGCACTGTTCTCTTGATGTTTGAGGTCCACAAGGATATTTTGACAGGGTGGTCCATGTACCATATAGCTTCTTGCAGATTGTACTTCCTGAGCATATGTTTTATGGCTACGAACCAACTAGCACTTTGGTTGTTTTTTACGGTTAGTTGTCGTCTAGCTAGCGATTTTTCCATACTTTCTTCATGCTGGTTACAGATGTTGTTGAAGAGTCCAAGTGCTCGGATATGTATTTGGGCTTCTACTGGCAATATTCCGGTTAAGATGTTGATAGTTATATCTGCTACGCAAGTTGGTAATGAACGAATTTGCTTGAGTAGCTTTTTTTGGAAATTTTCGATTAGTGCCAACGAGCTTGTTGTAGGTAGTATTAGCTCCAGGCCATAGAGAAGTACTGGGGATACATATATTTTGTACAGATGTACCATTGTCTCTACATCTAATCCATTATAGCCGTGAAACCCTCCTCCCAGGAGGCTATATGCGCTTCTCCTCGCTTTTTTTATATTTTCCTCCACATTAGCAGTCATGTTTTCTTTTAATGACGTGGTTCTGATGATTCCCAAGTGTGTGGCACTTCTCACTGATGGCATTTCGTGTTGTCCCATGGTAAGGGATGTTGCTACAGGATCCCGTTTTTGCTTCCTGTTGGTAATGGTAAGTACCACGCTTTTTGCAGGTTGTAATTGGTAGCCTTCCATGTATGCGTAATCACATGCCATGTTTATAAGCAATTGTGCTTGGTCTGGTTCCTCGCTAATTAGTGCGACGTCATCTGCACAAGCAGTACTGTTTACGCTTATGTTTCCAATTCTATATCCTGCATCAGTTGTGTCATACATGTTCAGCAGCTGGTTGATGTATAATTTGTAGAGTTTGGTGCTAAGTATACCTCCTTGTCGCACTCCCTGGTTTACATCGAATGGCTGAGAGATGTTTCCTTCCCATTTAATAGCACTTTTAGCATTTTCGTGGAGATCTTTGATCAGTCCCCAGTGTCCATCGTCGATTCCTGCCAAAAAGACCCTCCTGAGCATGTGACTATGGATGACAGTGTCAAAGGCAGCTTTTGCGTCTAAGAGTACCAGTTGGAAAGTTGTGTTGTTGTCGTTGGATTCTCTGTAACTTTCTTCAATTGGCAGCGCGGAGTTCATAGGTGACGATCCTGCAGTGAAACCTCTCTGTCTTTTATTTTGTGTTACAAGTACTTTGTTGTTTGTACGCTCTTTGATGACTGTTTCGATTATTTTGCCAATGACTGGTAGAACTGTAATTCCTCTATAGTTGGCTGCTTGCTGCCTTGTTCCTTTATTTTTAAAAACCAGTGTCAGGAGCCCCATTTTAAGTGATGCTGATACACTTCCGTGCTTGAAGATACATCCCACAAGTGTGACTAAAGTTGTTTCCATTTCAGATCCTGCATGGGTAATATGTTCGATGGTTATACCTTGGAAATCTGCTGATTTTCCTCTGTTTATCGATCTGATGGCGTTTGTAATTTCGATGTGCGTGACGTTACTGATGTTATATCGTTGCACAAGCCTGTTTATAGTCTGGATATCATCTTCAACTTGGTTATGATATGCACTATCTATGTCCGTCTGGTTATTGAATGTTGCAAGGTTTCTAAAGTGTTCCTCAAATCCTGTGATGATATTTTCACTCTGCGTGTATTTGACTCCGTTAACCTCTAGCTCTGTGATTACAACATTTCCTTTCTTCCTGTTGTTACGTACGAGTTGGTGGAACATTTTTGTATCTTTTACTCTTGTTTCTAGAATAGTTTCCTTCTCCTTGTCTCTTATTTTAGCAATCTCTATTCTTACTGAACGACGAAAGTCCTTCTTTGTTTGATTTTTCTCCTGGAGCATTATGTTGCATTTGTTGTTGGGTCTCCCGTGAGGTTTCCAAACATTATATTTTTGTCTTGCTATTTTCAACGCTATTTGTATTTCGGGCGTCCACACTTTTAATTTTGGCTTTGCATTGAATTTTGCCTTTGATGACGATGTTAGTTTAGCTGTTTCCTTTAAGAGTTCGCATAATTTGGATGTAGCTTGCTCAATTTCTGCTTCTTTCATATTTTCTCTTATTTGAAGGCTGCCTATATGTTTATTGATGTAAGCAGAATACCATTCTTTGTCTACTTTGTCCCAGTTAATTCTTTTTGTAATTTTGTTGCTATTTTGCGCATGACTGTTATTTAAGCTTTCATAAATGAATTTGGTACTCATACGAATTGGGTGATGATCGGATGTGTTTTCTGTCACGTGGTTGAGTACTTGTTTGTTGTCAAATTCATTTTCTGGCAGGTTGTGTAGAAAATAGTCTATTTCTATGTATGTGAAGTTAGCAGCCGGTTCGTTATTCGTTATTCGATATTCAATATCCAATCGGCTGCTAGCAGCCAGTTTGATATTCAAAATTTAGTGAAAAAATTACAAGATAATTAAATACTTGATAACATAAAAAGCATGATTTTCATATTTAAAAAGACTGATAAGATACGTGGGAAATCGTTTAAATGACCTTTTCAAGCTGTCGTTATTTCTCGTCGTAATTTCTCGTTGTCCTCGAATATAAACCCTTTTCCATGTTGCATATTTGTCTTTATGTAATATAGAGTTTTGTCAATAAACGACTTCAAAGATGTACTTTTGTGTATAATATTTCTTAAGACAAAAAGAAAAAACCATAACTCTAGAAATATTTATAACTATAAATAGAAATATATATGGAAAGCCAAAAAAACAAAACAAATCATTCGAAAAATGTCAAAATCTTAGGACAAAGGGCACAGGGTAATGGTGAGAGCCCCCTGATCTCTCAATCTTTCTAATATTTGACAGACATTTAGTCAATAGGTAGATACAAACGTGACTAAAAGGAATTTGGGTACACTTCCTGTCTTCTATGTTTACGGAGCGCCCAAAGTGCCAGTTGGATATTCAAAATATATAGCGAAAACCTACCCGAGACCGCTTAAATGAGGTTGAGACCCCCCGGGTCTTTCAATGTCCATAAAATTCAACCAAATCATTGACTCTGTATATATAAAGTGTATTAGATGGATTTACCAGAATAACGTCATCTTCTATATCTACGGAGGGCTAAGATTGTCACTTTTCAGTCGAAAAATGTCAAAATCTGAGGACAAAGGGCACAAGGTAATGGTGAGAGCCCCCTGATCTCTCAATCTTTCTAATACTTGACAGACATTTAGTCAATAGGTAGATACAAACGTGACTAAAAGGAATTTGGGTACACTTCCTGTCTTCTATGTTTACGGAGCGCCCAAAGTGCCAGTTGGATATTCAAAATATATAGCGAAAACCTACCCGAGACCGCTTAAATGAGGTTGAGACCCCCCGGGTCTTTCAATGTCCATAAAATTCAACCAAATCATTGACTCTGTATATATAAAGGTTGTATTAGATGGATTTACCAGAATAACGTCATCTTCTATATCTACGGAGGGCTAAGATTGTCACTTTTCAGTCGAAAAATGTCAAAATCTTAGGACAAAGGGCACAGGGTAATGGTGAGAGCCCCCTGATCTCTCAATCTTTCTAATATTTGACAGACATTTAGTCAATAGGTAGATACAAACGTGACTAAAAGGAATTTGGGTACACTTCCTGTCTTCTATGTTTACGGAGCGCCCAAAGTGCCAGTTGGATATTCAAAATATATAGCGAAAACCTACCCGAGACCGCTTAAATGAGGTTGAGACCCCCCGGGTCTTTCAATGTCCATAAAATTCAACCAAATCATTGACTCTGTATATATAAAGTGTATTAGATGGATTTACCAGAATAACGTCATCTTCTATATCTACGGAGGGCTAAGATTGTCACTTTTCAGTCGAAAAATGTCAAAATCTGAGGACAAAGGGCACAAGGTAATGGTGAGAGCCCCCTGATCTCTCAATCTTTCTAATACTTGACAGACATTTAGTCAATAGGTAGATACAAACGTGACTAAAAGGAATTTGGGTACACTTCCTGTCTTCTATGTTTACGGAGCGCCCAAAGTGCCAGTTGGATATTCAAAATATATAGCGAAAACCTACCCGAGACCGCTTAAATGAGGTTGAGACCCCCCGGGTCTTTCAATGTCCATAAAATTCAACCAAATCATTGACTCTGTATATATAAAGGTTGTATTAGATGGATTTACCAGAATAACGTCATCTTCTATATCTACGGAGGGCTAAGATTGTCACTTTTCAGTCGAAAAATGTCAAAATCTTAGGACAAAGGGCACAGGGTAATGGTGAGAGCCCCCTGATCTCTCAATCTTTCTAATATTTGACAGACATTTAGTCAATAGGTAGATACAAACGTGACTAAAAGGAATTTGGGTACACTTCCTGTCTTCTATGTTTACGGAGCGCCCAAAGTGCCAGTTGGATATTCAAAATATATAGCGAAAACCTACCCGAGACCGCTTAAATGAGGTTGAGACCCCCCGGGTCTTTCAATGTCCATAAAATTCAACCAAATCATTGACTCTGTATATATAAAGTGTATTAGATGGATTTACCAGAATAACGTCATCTTCTATATCTACGGAGGGCTAAGATTGTCACTTTTCAGTCGAAAAATGTCAAAATCTGAGGACAAAGGGCACAAGGTAATGGTGAGAGCCCCCTGATCTCTCAATCTTTCTAATACTTGACAGACATTTAGTCAATAGGTAGATACAAACGTGACTAAAAGGAATTTGGGTACACTTCCTGTCTTCTATGTTTACGGAGCGCCCAAAGTGCCAGTTGGATATTCAAAATATATAGCGAAAACCTACCCGAGACCGCTTAAATGAGGTTGAGACCCCCCGGGTCTTTCAATGTCCATAAAATTCAACCAAATCATTGACTCTGTATATATAAAGGTTGTATTAGATGGATTTACCAGAATAACGTCATCTTCTATATCTACGGAGGGCTAAGATTGTCACTTTTCAGTCGAAAAATGTCAAAATCTTAGGACAAAGGGCACAGGGTAATGGTGAGAGCCCCCTGATCTCTCAATCTTTCTAATATTTGACAGACATTTAGTCAATAGGTAGATACAAACGTGACTAAAAGGAATTTGGGTACACTTCCTGTCTTCTATGTTTACGGAGCGCCCAAAGTGCCAGTTGGATATTCAAAATATATAGCGAAAACCTACCCGAGACCGCTTAAATGAGGTTGAGACCCCCCGGGTCTTTCAATGTCCATAAAATTCAACCAAATCATTGACTCTGTATATATAAAGTGTATTAGATGGATTTACCAGAATAACGTCATCTTCTATATCTACGGAGGGCTAAGATTGTCACTTTTCAGTCGAAAAATGTCAAAATCTGAGGACAAAGGGCACAGGGTAATGGTGAGAGCCCCCTGATCTCTCAATCTTTCTAATACTTGACAGACATTTAGTCAATAGGTAGATACAAACGTGACTAAAAGGAATTTGGGTACACTTCCTGTCTTCTATGTTTACGGAGCGCCCAAAGTGCCAGTTGGATATTCAAAATATATAGCGAAAACCTACCCGAGACCGCTTAAATGAGGTTGAGACCCCCCGGGTCTTTCAATGTCCATAAAATTCAACCAAATCATTGACTCTGTATATATAAAGTGTATTAGATGGATTTACCAGAATAACGTCATCTTCTATATCTACGGAGGGCTAAGATTGTCACTTTTCAGTCGAAAAATGTCAAAATCTTAGGACAAAGGGCACAGGGTAATGGTGAGAGCCCCCTGATCTCTCAATCTTTCTAATACTTGACAGACATTTAGTCAATAGGTAGATACAAACGTGACTAAAAGGAATTTGGGTACACTTCCTGTCTTCTATGTTTACGGAGCGCCCAAAGTGCCAGTTGGATATTCAAAATATATAGCGAAAACCTACCCGAGACCGCTTAAATGAGGTTGAGACCCCCCGGGTCTTTCAATGTCCATAAAATTCAACCAAATCATTGACTCTGTATATATAAAGGTTGTATTAGATGGATTTACCAGAATAACGTCATCTTCTATATCTACGGAGGGCTAAGATTGTCACTTTTCAGTCGAAAAATGTCAAAATCTTAGGACAAAGGGCACAGGGTAATGGTGAGAGCCCCCTGATCTCTCAATCTTTCTAATATTTGACAGACATTTAGTCAATAGGTAGATACAAACGTGACTAAAAGGAATTTGGGTACACTTCCTGTCTTCTATGTTTACGGAGCGCCCAAAGTGCCAGTTGGATATTCAAAATATATAGCGAAAACCTACCCGAGACCGCTTAAATGAGGTTGAGACCCCCCGGGTCTTTCAATGTCCATAAAATTCAACCAAATCATTGACTCTGTATATATAAAGTGTATTAGATGGATTTACCAGAATAACGTCATCTTCTATATCTACGGAGGGCTAAGATTGTCACTTTTCAGTCGAAAAATGTCAAAATCTTAGGACAAAGGGCACAGGGTAATGGTGAGAGCCCCCTGATCTCTCAATCTTTCTAATACTTGACAGACATTTAGTCAATAGGTAGATACAAACGTGACTAAAAGGAATTTGGGTACACTTCATGTCTTCTATGTTTACGGAGCGCCCAAAGTGCCAGTTGGATATTCAAAATATATAGCGAAAACCTACCCGAGACCGCTTAAATGAGGTTGAGACCCCCCGGGTCTTTCAATGTCCATAAAATTCAACCAAATCATTGACTCTGTATATATAAAGGTTGTATTAGATGGATTTACCAGAATAACGTCATCTTCTATATCTACGGAGGGCTAAGATTGTCACTTTTCAGTCGAAAAATGTCAAAATCTTAGGACAAAGGGCACAGGGTAATGGTTAGAGCCCCCTGATCTCTCAATCTTTCTAATATTTGACAGACATTTAGTCAATAGGTAGATACAAACGTGACTAAAAGGAATTTGGGTACACTTCCTGTCTTCTATGTTTACGGAGCGCCCAAAGTGCCAGTTGGATATTCAAAATATATAGCGAAAACCTACCCGAGACCGCTTAAATGAGGTTGAGACCCCCCGGGTCTTTCAATGTCCATAAAATTCAACCAAATCATTGACTCTGTATATATAAAGTGTATTAGATGGATTTACCAGAATAACGTCATCTTCTATATCTACGGAGGGCTAAGATTGTCACTTTTCAGTCGAAAAATGTCAAAATCTTAGGACAAAGGGCACAGGGTAATGGTGAGAGCCCCCTGATCTCTCAATCTTTCTAATACTTGACAGACATTTAGTCAATAGGTAGATACAAACGTGACTAAAAGGAATTTGGGTACACTTCCTGTCTTCTATGTTTACGGAGCGCCCAAAGTGCCAGTTGGATATTCAAAATATATAGCGAAAACCTACCCGAGACCGCTTAAATGAGGTTGAGACCCCCCGGGTCTTTCAATGTCCATAAAATTCAACCAAATCATTGACTCTGTATATATAAAGGTTGTATTAGATGGATTTACCAGAATAACGTCATCTTCTATATCTACGGAGGGCTAAGATTGTCACTTTTCAGTCGAAAAATGTCAAAATCTTAGGACAAAGGGCACAGGGTAATGGTGAGAGCCCCCTGATCTCCCAATCTTTCTAATATTTGACAGACATTTAGTCAATAGGTAGATACAAACGTGACTAAAAGGAATTTGGGTACACTTCCTGTCTTCTATGTTTACGGAGCGCCCAAAGTGCCAGTTGGATATTCAAAATATATAGCGAAAACCTACCCGAGACCGCTTAAATGAGGTTGAGACCCCCCGGGTCTTTCAATGTCCATAAAATTCAACCAAATCATTGACTCTGTATATATAAAGTGTATTAGATGGATTTACCAGAATAACGTCATCTTCTATATCTACGGAGGGCTAAGATTGTCACTTTTCAGTCGAAAAATGTCAAAATCTGAGGACAAAGGGCACAGGGTAATGGTGAGAGCCCCCTGATCTCTCAATCTTTCTAATACTTGACAGACATTTAGTCAATAGGTAGATACAAACGTGACTAAAAGGAATTTGGGTACACTTCCTGTCTTCTATGTTTACGGAGCGCCCAAAGTGCCAGTTGGATATTCAAAATATATAGCGAAAACCTACCCGAGACCGCTTAAATGAGGTTGAGACTCCCCGGGTCTTTCAATGTCCATAAAATTCAACCAAATCATTGACTCTGTATATATAAAGGTTGTATTAGATGGATTTACCAGAATAACGTCATCTTCTATATCTACGGAGGGCTAAGATTGTCACTTTTCAGTCGAAAAATGTCAAAATCTTAGGACAAAGGGCACAGGGTAATGGTGAGAGCCCCCTGATCTCTCAATCTTTCTAATATTTGACAGACATTTAGTCAATAGGTAGATACAAACGTGACTAAAAGGAATTTGGGTACACTTCCTGTCTTCTATGTTTACGGAGCGCCCAAAGTGCCAGTTGGATATTCAAAATATATAGCGAAAACCTACCCGAGACCGCTTAAATGAGGTTGAGACCCCCGGGTCTTTCAATGTCCATAAAATTCAACCAAATCATTGACTCTGTATATATAAAGTGTATTAGATGGATTTACCAGAATAACGTCATCTTCTATATCTACGGAGGGCTAAGATTGTCACTTTTCAGTCGAAAAATGTCAAAATCTTAGGACAAAGGGCACAGGGTAATGGTGAGAGCCCCCTGATCTCTCAATCTTTCTAATACTTGACAGACATTTAGTCAATAGGTAGATACAAACGTGACTAAAAGGAATTTGGGTACACTTCCTGTCTTCTATGTTTACGGAGCGCCCAAAGTGCCAGTTGGATATTCAAAATATATAGCGAAAACCTACCCGAGACCGCTTAAATGAGGTTGAGACCCCCCGGGTCTTTCAATGTCCATAAAATTCAACCAAATCATTGACTCTGTATATATAAAGGTTGTATTAGATGGATTTACCAGAATAACGTCATCTTCTATATCTACGGAGGGCTAAGATTGTCACTTTTCAGTCGAAAAATGTCAAAATCTTAGGACAAAGGGCACAGGGTAATGGTGAGAGCCCCCTGATCTCTCAATCTTTCTAATATTTGACAGACATTTAGTCAATAGGTAGATACAAACGTGACTAAAAGGAATTTGGGTACACTTCCTGTCTTCTATGTTTACGGAGCGCCCAAAGTGCCAGTTGGATATTCAAAATATATAGCGAAAACCTACCCGAGACCGCTTAAATGAGGTTGAGACCCCCCGGGTCTTTCAATGTCCATAAAATTCAACCAAATCATTGACTCTGTATATATAAAGTGTATTAGATGGATTTACCAGAATAACGTCATCTTCTATATCTACGGAGGGCTAAGATTGTCACTTTTCAGTCGAAAAATGTCAAAATCTGAGGACAAAGGGCACAGGGTAATGGTGAGAGCCCCCTGATCTCTCAATCTTTCTAATACTTGACAGACATTTAGTCAATAGGTAGATACAAACGTGACTAAAAGGAATTTGGGTACACTTCCTGTCTTCTATGTTTACGGAGCGCCCAAAGTGCCAGTTGGATATTCAAAATATATAGCGAAAACCTACCCGAGACCGCTTAAATGAGGTTGAGACCCCCCGGGTCTTTCAATGTCCATAAAATTCAACCAAATCATTGACTCTGTATATATAAAGGTTGTATTAGATGGATTTACCAGAATAACGTCATCTTCTATATCTACGGAGGGCTAAGATTGTCACTTTTCAGTCGAAAAATGTCAAAATCTTAGGACAAAGGGCACAGGGTAATGGTGAGAGCCCCCTGATCTCTCAATCTTTCTAATATTTGACAGACATTTAGTCAATAGGTAGATACAAACGTGACTAAAAGGAATTTGGGTACACTTCCTGTCTTCTATGTTTACGGAGCGCCCAAAGTGCCAGTTGGATATTCAAAATATATAGCGAAAACCTACCCGAGACCGCTTAAATGAGGTTGAGACCCCCCGGGTCTTTCAATGTCCATAAAATTCAACCAAATCATTGACTCTGTATATATAAAGTGTATTAGATGGATTTACCAGAATAACGTCATCTTCTATATCTACGGAGGGCTAAGATTGTCACTTTTCAGTCGAAAAATGTCAAAATCTTAGGACAAAGGGCACAGGGTAATGGTGAGAGCCCCCTGATCTCTCAATCTTTCTAATACTTGACAGACATTTAGTCAATAGGTAGATACAAACGTGACTAAAAGGAATTTGGGTACACTTCCTGTCTTCTATGTTTACGGAGCGCCCAAAGTGCCAGTTGGATATTCAAAATATATAGCGAAAACCTACCCGAGACCGCTTAAATGAGGTTGAGACCCCCCGGGTCTTTCAATGTCCATAAAATTCAACCAAATCATTGACTCTGTATATATAAAGGTTGTATTAGATGGATTTACCAGAATAACGTCATCTTCTATATCTACGGAGGGCTAAGATTGTCACTTTTCAGTCGAAAAATGTCAAAATCTTAGGACAAAGGGCACAGGGTAATGGTGAGAGCCCCCTGATCTCTCAATCTTTCTAATATTTGACAGACATTTAGTCAATAGGTAGATACAAACGTGACTAAAAGGAATTTGGGTACACTTCCTGTCTTCTATGTTTACGGAGCGCCCAAAGTGCCAGTTGGATATTCAAAATATATAGCGAAAACCTACCCGAGACCGCTTAAATGAGGTTGAGACCCCCCGGGTCTTTCAATGTCCATAAAATTCAACCAAATCATTGACTCTGTATATATAAAGTGTATTAGATGGATTTACCAGAATAACGTCATCTTCTATATCTACGGAGGGCTAAGATTGTCACTTTTCAGTCGAAAAATGTCAAAATCTTAGGACAAAGGGCACAGGGTAATGGTGAGAGCCCCCTGATCTCTCAATCTTTCTAATACTTGACAGACATTTAGTCAATAGGTAGATACAAACGTGACTAAAAGGAATTTGGGTACACTTCCTGTCTTCTATGTTTACGGAGCGCCCAAAGTGCCAGTTGGATATTCAAAATATATAGCGAAAACCTACCCGAGACCGCTTAAATGAGGTTGAGACCCCCCGGGTCTTTCAATGTCCATAAAATTCAACCAAATCATTGACTCTGTATATATAAAGGTTGTATTAGATGGATTTACCAGAATAACGTCATCTTCTATATCTACGGAGGGCTAAGATTGTCACTTTTCAGTCGAAAAATGTCAAAATCTTAGGACAAAGGGCACAGGGTAATGGTGAGAGCCCCCTGATCTCTCAATCTTTCTAATATTTGACAGACATTTAGTCAATAGGTAGATACAAACGTGACTAAAAGGAATTTGGGTACACTTCCTGTCTTCTATGTTTACGGAGCGCCCAAAGTGCCAGTTGGATATTCAAAATATATAGCGAAAACCTACCCGAGACCGCTTAAATGAGGTTGAGACCCCCCGGGTCTTTCAATGTCCATAAAATTCAACCAAATCATTGACTCTGTATATATAAAGTGTATTAGATGGATTTACCAGAATAACGTCATCTTCTATATCTACGGAGGGCTAAGATTGTCACTTTTCAGTCGAAAAATGTCAAAATCTTAGGACAAAGGGCACAGGGTAATGGTGAGAGCCCCCTGATCTCTCAATCTTTCTAATACTTGACAGACATTTAGTCAATAGGTAGATACAAACGTGACTAAAAGGAATTTGGGTACACTTCCTGTCTTCTATGTTTACGGAGCGCCCAAAGTGCCAGTTGGATATTCAAAATATATAGCGAAAACCTACCCGAGACCGCTTAAATGAGGTTGAGACCCCCCGGGTCTTTCAATGTCCATAAAATTCAACCAAACCATATAATCTCTATATATATATATAGAGATTGTCTATATATATATATATATAGATTGTATTAAAAGAGAAATGTTCTTAAACGGACTGTTTGCTCCAGATCAGATTAGACCAGAAGCCTAGTAGAATTGAGGACCTTGTTTCAGGTACAAACTGTCACCATAGGTTGAAGTTAGCTTGGCGGGGAAAGATAAACAGACCTTTACCACGCACCTTCACACAGCTCACACAACCACCCCTTTTGATGTAAAATCCAGGTCCAGATGCATTGTTGGCGGCTATTTCACACAGGAAACTTAGGGCTCCAACACCTCATTCTGGCAGAATTGTGTTCGCCAACATATATAGGAAGGGCTCGCATCGCCCTTCCCGCTAACATGGAAAGGAATCCACTTTCTTTTTGAATGTTTTCTTCAATTGGGTAGTGCTCATTATCAGAGACATACCACTAGAACCTTTTTGTAGGAGCTTGGTGATCTTTTCAATCTGTCGCGTGTTTACCTTGCAGGTTTGTGTGGGATAAACGAATGGTGACAGGGCTCTCTCTGTGATTTATTAGCTTGACCTTTTATCAAGTTCAAACCGTATTTTGATAGACTATTCATTCATACCTCACGAAGATGAAAGCGGATGATGAGATGTTCACTGCGGAGATTGATATGATCGCCGTCTTGATCGGTGAGGTATGTCTGCATGCGAATGATGGCTGTCAAGGTCACGGGTAAGTACGCCATGTTTTTGTTGTGTTTGAATTATCTTTACCCCGGGATCGATTGCGAGGGAAAATCTGTAGATAGTGGAATGTTGAGTGCCGTTTACGTAGCTTCCATTGGTGATGCCACTGTTTACTAGGATGCTGTTGATGCTTTGTTGATGCTAACAATGCATTAACCCTCTTTGTAACCGTTTGTTGACCGATCAAATGTGTTGAGCTGTCGCTTAAATCCCAATATAGTGTTCTATTCCATAAATTGTAGTTGGGGGAGGGGGTGAACCACCGGGTAAGAATGCGACTATCGTTTCCAGAGACAAGGATGAAACCCATCTTTTTGAGTATGTGTTTTTCTACGGAGGGCTAAGATTGTGATTTTCTGCAACAGTATGGTGTCCATTTATTTATTAAAACACGACGTTCCGTCCGATTCGAACTGGAGGACTCCTACGGAGATTGCAAGTGCAAATGCTTCGGTGTTGGAGGGAACATTACGCTTGAATTCCGCTCGAATCTGGATGTCCACTCGGACTGATGACTTACATCGATGACGAACTGCGGCTATAGGTAAATGAAATCAGAGGGATTGACACCTCCGTTACTGAGGAGGGTATCAATATTTACGAATTTCTTTCTGAAGTCTACAGCCTCCTTGAACACTCTGGCGACCTTGTTTTGTGAAAAAACGGCATTCAAGTGGACGGCTGAGTAGCGTTCAGCTTTGAGGGTGACATGGATATTTTGCAATCGACAGTGATTGAACACGGTAGTATTGTGGGTTTTATCATTATCTCTGTCGGTTTAATTTGGAAGGCAACGATGATATATCTAGGCTTTTCGTGACCACTATTGGCAGCTAGGCGGCAGTTAAACTGTGAGGCTTGGGGAATGGCTATGAAATCGCACTGTCTCATGCGAAATCCACAGTGGATCTTGGATTTATTCTGGATGGTTTTGTACAGTTGCATCTTGTTTTCGTCTGCAAGAGTGACGTGAGGGAGGAACCAAGAGATCTTAATCAGGATTATGTTTGCCACGTTATTGACGGCGGCTGCCCTAAGAATGGTATTTGCATCTGAATTGCGAACTATTGACAGTTCGTGCCTGTACCCGTAGACTATTTTGTTGTAATCATCCCAAAATACGTTTCAGGGGGATGGCAAACGAGTACGATCCTTTGTTAGTGGGCTTGGTGATAATGTATCCATGGCAGGTTCAAATCTAGTGTTCTAAGCCTCGGCATTGGTGAAAAAATCCTTATGCCACAGTTGGTTGAGACCCTACGAGTTAAAGAAGTCGTCGGGGTAGGTTAACATTCCCAGCATAGTAGTGGCGATGCCGGGGTCGTTAATGTGTTCAATCTGCTGGCCGGAAAGTCGATAACAGATAATTTTGAAGAGATACATGATACCATTGTGAATGAGATTAACGTCTGCATATGCAGTACCGTCGTGCGTTTGAAGTCGCCCTTCTACCCAGAGATAACGCTCGGTTGAGTGGAGGAACAGGTCCTGCAATGTTGATTCGGATCTCCGCTCCAGAGTAGGTAAGTTGGGCGCCGGGTTAAGGTTCGAATTCGTGAACCTGGTATTAATATTTTTGAAGACTTTCATCGAAGGTCAACCGTTCTGTGATTGTAAGGATGTCAGACATTATGTATTTATTTATAGCTTTGGAGGAAGTCGTGAATGGTAGCGATTCCTCGACCAGAGATGAGATTGTTTAACTGGGTTTGGTTGTGGGGCTTACTGCGTTTAACACTGAGCTGTTGATTGGGCTTGCTGCGTTGTACACTGGGTTTTCGAGGGCGGTTCACTTTGTCAACGTCATGGTCGACGACTTTGGCTACCACCTTTTCAAATCCTATCATGGCTGCATAGGTGGCAGCGATCATAGCCTTACTTTCCAAGGTCTTGGCAGTAGAGGTGATGAACATGCGACCAGCGATAACGGCGATAGTGTCAAAGCAAAACCTTTCTTAATTCTTAACATTTATTTACAGAATATTACGATGGGGTTGCTTATATTCTTTGATGCTGATGTGTTCACCTTTCGTCATGGCATCGAGGATCGACACAGTCTCGTTGCGCACACCATTGTTTCCAGCACAGTAGACAGCGTTGCAGCAATAGAGGAGCAGGTCAAAGTCGGAGCGTAGAGATACGGTTTGAAGTCCGCTACAATGCTTATCTTGCTTTAGATGTGCGACACAATATTCGTCCACTTGTAACTCTTTATCGCCTTCGGGTTCTCGAGGAGGTTAATTACCTTGATACATGGCACATGGCACCGGAACTGCTCAGGATCTCTGCATAATCAACAAGTTCTTAAAAACGTCGGGCTCGAACGATTCTGGTTTCTTTTTCACCATGAGTTCCCAGAGGTCAAGGGTTACTTTGTACCTCACACCTTCCACAAAAATATTATCGCCGTCAGAAGTAACTGGTTAGCTTCCGATGAAGATACCATCGTTTTCAGTTCGCGATCCAAAGGTGTGGTATGCGGAAGGATTGTTACTGAGCTGCAAACACTGCTGTGCTCAAGGTCCGAGGATGGTGTCTGTAGGTGCTGCAATGGGAAATGGGTAGTCAAACGGTGGAGGAGGGAGGGCTGTCACTGCTGCAGGAAGGTATTAGATCGTTTTGGTGATCGGTGAAGCTGCCTCTTGCTGAGCCTCAACCACAGGCTTAATACATTGGAAAGGTCCCGGATGAGTACAATCTTCGGGAGGCGATGCTGCATGTTACTGGCTCGAATCTTCCGCTTGATCTCTTGCAACTCCCTTGCGAGCGCCTCACACTGTTTAGGGTCTGTAATCTTTATAAACGTCATTATTTATAGCGTTTGTTTGAACGCCCCTAGGCGTTGGTTTGAACAGGGTACCTTTCCTGAAACCATAGACATTACCCGCCCACGTCCACTTGTCCATCTAATGAGTTAAGCCACTTTCAATGATGATGATAGTTCGTTCTTATGTTGTACTGTTATACCACTGTCCCAGTTTAGGGGAGGGTTGGGATCCCGCTTACATGTGTAACCCCGCCACATTATTTATGTATGTGCCTGTCCCAAGTCAGGAGCCTGTAATTCAGTGGTTGTCGTTTGTTTATGCGTTAGTTTTCTCGTTTGAATAGTTTTACATTGTCTTATCGGGACTTTTTATAGCTGACTATGCGGTATGGACTTTGTTGAATGCCGTACATTGACCTATAGTTGCTAATGTTCGTGTCATTTTGGTCTTTTGTGGATAATTGTCTCATTGGTAATCAAATCCCATCTTCTTGTTTATATACACCCCAAGGGTGACTGGGGTATAGAAAGATGGTAACTTGGTCTTCTCCCGACCGACAGTAAAACGCTTGCCGAATTGGGGCGTCCGTTTGGCTGTGCGGGATGTATCAATTTCGAAGTCACGTCCGGTCAGACGGGGGACGTTATATCCGATGCCTCGTTTAAAGAGAGTGCCACACTCTTTGCACGTTAAGAACCCTTGCAACAACTCTTTGAGGAGTCCGTATGTTGCCTGTTGCAAGGCAAAATTTCTGTCCCTATCCAATACAATCATTTTCCAATGGCAGTCCAAATTTCCCCGACCATCATCCCAGATGGCCTCTATTACATCAACCTACCTAAACATATGTAGCACACCTACTTTATGTCGTTTGTTCTTTGTTAAGGCCATAGAATATTAATTACTTTATATTCGGACGAACGTAGTGAGGGAGAATATAATTGTATTTATTGTGAACTTGTTCTCGTCCTGAATATGCATGAAATATTTGCCACTGGACGTTAAGCAAACACATGCATTTCTGCTCGTTTTTCCATAAAATTGAATTGGAAAGATCGATCAATAAATCTTTGTTGATAAACAATACAATAATTTATGGACCTATGGGTGTTACGGATAGGGAAATACGGACTGTCAAACAGATAAATGCCATATAAAACATGCTAAAAACAATCTAAATGTTCATATAATCCCATTAAGAAGGCTATATTATTCTTTAATTATCTAAAAATCTATTTTATTGTACAAAAACTTTCATATTTAAAAAATTCACCATGACCATAATGCGAAACTAAACTTCTAACTGTGTATTTCTACCTTATATTTTTTGGTGTCAACCTTATCTGTAAATCAAAGCACTCAAAGTCCGCTTACACCACCAAAGGGACTCTCATCGAGTGGGTGTTGTTGACAAAGGTCATCTGGTATGTCCCTTTTTTGGGCAGCTCGATCTTGACTGTCTTGTGGATGACGCAACACTCTTTGTTGGTGTCCAGGACTTCCTTGCTATAAAAGTGGGTCAAGCACCTGTAGCCTTCGATCAGCAGTAAGTTGAGTTCTCTTTCCCGTTGTTCACCAACGTTTGAAATGCGCAGCGGGTATAATTCACTATCATCTTTCTAAATACATTAACCGCCAGGATGGAATTGGCTTTCTCAAATTTATTAATATCCTTAAGGCTAACCAGATTGAGCTCTGTGTAACCCTGTCTGTTTGTTTTGGGTCTACCTCGTTATGGTGCAAGATCAAAAGTATTGAAACACTTCTCGTCGTTATTTTTCACATTGATTACAGCCTTCTTGGTTTTGATCCACGCCGGCCCATAGGTCGGTTTTTGTTAAAATTGACTTGAAATTTAACAATTGCCTTCGATGTCCAGCCACTTTTTTCAGAGGTCCACTGTCTTTTCTCCGATCTTTTCATCCATCTCCTTTGATGTTTTAAGCAAGTCCGTGCACGTGGTAGAAGTGAAAATCGAGTTTCCCTAGTATAAGAATCCCACGTTCTCATCATCCATCTTACCTGTTTGGTTAATCTTCACAGTGCAGCATCATATTGACTTTCTATCCTTTCAATGCCCAATCGTCTATAATTTCCATCCTTGAGATTCAAGAGACCTCAAGGAAGGTCTGCACCTCTATGTCAATAATTGGGGTCATCTTTCAGTTAGTAAATACATCTTTAAAGACTTTCTTCAGTGGATGTACCTCAATTTTATCCCCAATGGCTTTCCTATCTTCTCTGATCTTTTCCGGTAATATCTACAGAAGTCGATCTTTCGACATACTTTTAACCCCTCGCAACCCATGCTGTTTGACCTGGGTGATAATATCCTTCCTCGTATAGGGTTGGGACAACGCTCAAATAATGTTGGTCTTCGTTCCGATCAACTTCATCTGGGAGTACTATCGGAGGTGCTTCATTTTGATAATACCTCTCAGGGCTTTGACGTTTTCAACAACTAATTCGAGCTAATTTTAGCTGTTGGATCCATGTCTTTATCCTAACAATCCAAATTAAAATCAATTTAGGTCACCCAAAACCACTATCCCCAATTCAATGGTTTTTAGACCCGGTTTTTGATCTTTCTATCCTATCGTCCATATAAAAAAAACTATAAAATTCGTGGTAATCATACCCGGTGCGCTTGGTGTTTTCATCCAATAGCTCATAATTTGCAGAGCTCAATTGGGTCTCTCTCTTTGCCAAGACTGTGGTCACCTGCTTGCTTAATCTCGATCTCACAACCTCAAGTGGGGAAAGTTGCCCCTTCCAACATAAGGTTATAATGTTTGTCTACCTATTAACTAAATCTTTGCTTAATATTAGGCAGATTGAAAGATCAGAGGGCTATCACCATTGCCCTGTGCCCTTTGTCCTAAAATTTTGATAATTTTTAAGTGAAAAGTGACAATATAAGCCCTCCATAGATATCGAATATGACAATATTCTGGGAAATCCTTCTAATACAACCTTTTTATATACAGAGTCTATGATTCAATTAAATTTTATGAACATTGAATGACCAGGGGGGTCTCACACTCATTTAAGCGGTCTCAGGTAGGTTTTCACTGTATATTTTGAATATCCAACTGGCACTTTGGGCGCTCCGTAAACATGAAAGACAGGAAGTGTACCCAAATTCCTTTTAGTCACGTTTGTATCTACCTATTGACTAGATGTCTGCTTAATATTAGGCAGATTGAACGATCAGGGGGCTATCACCATTGCCCTGTGCCCTTTGTCCTAAAATTTTGATAATTTTTAACTGAAAAGTGACAATTTAAGCCCTCATTAGATATCGAATATAACAATATTCTGGAAAATCCTTCTAATACAACCTTCATATATACAGAGTCTATAATTTAATTAAATTTTATGAACATTGAATGACCAGGGGGGTCTCACACTCATTTAAGCGGTCTCAGGTAGGTTTTCACTGTATATTTTGAATATCCAACTGGCACTTTGGGCGCTCCGTAAACATGAAAGACAGGAAGTGTACCCAAATTCCTTTTAGTCACGTTTGTATCTACCTATTGACTAGATGTCTGCTTAATATTAGGCAGATTGAACGATCAGGGGGCTATCACCATTGCCCTGTGCCCTTTGTCCTAAAATTTTGATAATTTTTAACTGAAAAGTGACAATTTAAGCCCTCCATAGATATCGAATATAACAATATTCTGGGAAATCCTTCTAATACAACCTTCATATATACAGAGTCTATAATTTAATTAAATTTTATGAACATTGAATGACCAGGGGGGTCTCACACTCATTTAAGCGGTCTCAGGTAGGTTTTCCCTGTATATTTTGAATATCCAACTGGCACTTTGGGCGCTCCGTAAACATGAAAGACAGGAAGTGTACCCAAATTCCTTTTAGTCACGTTTGTATCTACCTATTGACTAGATGTCTGCTTGATATTAGGCAGATTGAACGATCAGGGGGCTATCACCATTGCCCTGTGCCCTTTGTCCTAAAATTTTGATAATTTTTAACTGAAAAGTGACAATTTAAGCCCTCCATAGATATCGAATATAACAATATTCTGGGAAATCCTTCTAATACAACCTTCATATATACAGAGTCTATAATTTAATTAAATTTTATGAACATTGAATGACCAGGGGGGTCTCACACTCATTTAAGCGGTCTCAGGTAGGTTTTCCCTGTATATTTTGAATATCCAACTGGCACTTTGGGCGCTCCGTAAACATGAAAGACAGGAAGTGTACCCAAATTCCTTTTAGTCACGTTTGTATCTACCTATTGACTAGATGTCTGCTTGATATTAGGCAGATTGAACGATCAGGGGGCTATCACCATTGCCCTGTGCCCTTTGTCCTAAAATTTTGATAATTTTTAACTGAAAAGTGACAATTTAAGCCCTCCATAGATATCGAATATAACAATATTCTGGGAAATCCTTCAAATACAACCTTCATATATACAGAGTCTATAATTTAATTAAATTTTATGAACATTGAATGACCAGGGGGGTCTCACACTCATTTAAGCGGTCTCAGGTAGGTTTTCACTGTATATTTTGAATATCCAACTGGCACTTTGGGCGCTCCGTAAACATGAAAGACAGGAAGTGTACCCAAATTCCTTTTAGTCACGTTTGTATCTACCTATTGACTAGATGTCTGCTTGATATTAGGCAGATTGAACGATCAGGGGGCTATCACCATTGCCCTGTGCCCTTTGTCCTAAAATTTTGATAATTTTTAACTGAAAAGTGACAATTTAAGCCCTCCATAGATATCGAATATAACAATATTCTGGGAAATCCTTCTAATACAACCTTCATATATACAGAGTCTATAATTTAATTAAATTTTATGAACATTGAATGACCAGGGGGGTCTCACACTCATTTAAGCGGTCTCAGGTAGGTTTTCACTGTATATTTTGAATATCCAACTGGCACTTTGGGCGCTCCGTAAACATGAAAGACAGGAAGTGTACCCAAATTCCTTTTAGTCACGTTTGTATCTACCTATTGACTAGATGTCTGCTTAATATTAGGCAGATTGAACGATCAGGGGGCTATCACCATTGCCCTGTGCCCTTTGTCCTAAAATTTTGATAATTTTTAACTGAAAAGTGACAATTTAAGCCCTCCATAGATATCGAATATAACAATATTCTGGGAAATCCTTCTAATACAACCTTCATATATACAGAGTCTATAATTTAATTAAATTTTATGAACATTGAATGACCAGGGGGGTCTCACACTCATTTAAGCGGTCTCAGGTAGGTTTTCACTGTATATTTTGAATATCCAACTGGCACTTTGGGCGCTCCGTAAACATGAAAGACAGGAAGTGTACCCAAATTCCTTTTAGTCACGTTTGTATCTACCTATTGACTAGATGTCTGCTTGATATTAGGCAGATTGAACGATCAGGGGGCTATCACCATTGCCCTGTGCCCTTTGTCCTAAAATTTTGATAATTTTTAACTGAAAAGTGACAATTTAAGCCCTCCATAGATATCGAATATAACAATATTCTGGGAAATCCTTCTAATACAACCTTCATATATACAGAGTCTATAATTTAATTAAATTTTATGAACATTGAATGACCAGGGGGGTCTCACACTCATTTAAGCGGTCTCAGGTAGGTTTTCACTGTATATTTTGAATATCCAACTGGCACTTTGGGCGCTCCGTAAACATGAAAGACAGGAAGTGTACCCAAATTCCTTTTAGTCACGTTTGTATCTACCTATTGACTAGATGTCTGCTTGATATTAGGCAGATTGAACGATCAGGGGGCTATCACCATTGCCCTGTGCCCTTTGTCCTAAAATTTTGATAATTTTTAACTGAAAAGTGACAATTTAAGCCCTCCATAGATATCGAATATAACAATATTCTGGGAAATCCTTCTAATACAACCTTCATATATACAGAGTCTATAATTTAATTAAATTTTATGAACATTGAATGACCAGGGGGGTCTCACACTCATTTAAGCGGTCTCAGGTAGGTTTTCACTGTATATTTTGAATATCCAACTGACACTTTGGGCGCTCCGTAAACATGAAAGACAGGAAGTGTACCCAAATTCCTTTTAGTCACGTTTGTATCTACCTATTGACTAGATGTCTGCTTAATATTAGGCAGATTGAACGATCAGGGGGCTATCACCATTGCCCTGTGCCCTTTGTCCTAAAATTTTGATAATTTTTAACTGAAAAGTGACAATTTAAGCCCTCCATAGATATCGAATATAACAATATTCTGGGAAATCCTTCTAATACAACCTTCATATATACAGAGTCTATAATTTAATTAAATTTTATGAACATTGAATGACCAGGGGGGTCTCACACTCATTTAAGCGGTCTCAGGTAGGTTTTCACTGTATATTTTGAATATCCAACTGGCACTTTGGGCGCTCCGTAAACATGAAAGACAGGAAGTGTACCCAAATTCCTTTTAGTCACGTTTGTATCTACCTATTGACTAGATGTCTGCTTGATATAAGGCAGATTGAACGATCAGGGGGCTATCACCATTGCCCTGTGCCCTTTGTCCTAAAATTTTGATAATTTTTAACTGAAAAGTGACAATTTAAGCCCTCCATAGATATCGAATATAACAATATTCTGGGAAATCCTTCTAATACAACCTTCATATATACAGAGTCTATAATTTAATTAAATTTTATGAACATTGAATGACCAGGGGGGTCTCACACTCATTTAAGCGGTCTCAGGTAGGTTTTCACTGTATATTTTGAATATCCAACTGGCACTTTGGGCGCTCCGTAAACATGAAAGACAGGAAGTGTACCCAAATTCCTTTTAGTCACGTTTGTATCTACCTATTGACTAGATGTCTGCTTGATATTAGGCAGATTGAACGATCAGGGGGCTATCACCATTGCCCTGTGCCCTTTGTCCTAAAATTTTGATAATTTTTAACTGAAAAGTGACAATTTAAGCCCTCCATAGATATCGAATATAACAATATTCTGGGAAATCCTTCTAATACAACCTTCATATATACAGAGTCTATAATTTAATTAAATTTTATGAACATTGAATGACCAGGGGGGTCTCACACTCATTTAAGCGGTCTCAGGTAGGTTTTCACTGTATATTTTGAATATCCAACTGGCACTTTGGGCGCTCCGTAAACACGAAAGACAGGAAGTGTACCCAAATTCCTTTTAGTCACGTTTGTATCTACCTATTGACTAGATGTCTGCTTGATATTAGGCAGATTGAACGATCAGGGGGCTATCACCATTGCCCTGTGCCCTTTGTCCTAAAATTTTGATAATTTTTAACTGAAAAGTGACAATTTAAGCCCTCCATAGATATCGAATATAACAATATTCTGGGAAATCCTTCTAATACAACCTTCATATATACAGAGTCTATAATTTAATTAAATTTTATGAACATTGAATGACCAGGGGGGTCTCACACTCATTTAAGCGGTCTCAGGTAGGTTTTCACTGTATATTTTGAATATCCAACTGGCACTTTGGGCGCTCCGTAAACATGAAAGACAGGAAGTGTACCCAAATTCCTTTTAGTCACGTTTGTATCTACCTATTGACTAGATGTCTGCTTAATATTAGGCAGATTGAACGATCAGGGGGCTATCACCATTGCCCTGTGCCCTTTGTCCTAAAATTTTGATAATTTTTAACTGAAAAGTGACAATTTAAGCCCTCCATAGATATCGAATATAACAATATTCTGGGAAATCCTTCTAATACAACCTTCATATATACAGAGTCTATAATTTAATTAAATTTTATGAACATTGAATGACCAGGGGGGTCTCACACTCATTTAAGCGGTCTCAGGTAGGTTTTCACTGTATATTTTGAATATCCAACTGGCACTTTGGGCGCTCCGTAAACATGAAAGACAGGAAGTGTACCCAAATTCCTTTTAGTCACGTTTGTATCTACCTATTGACTAGATGTCTGCTTGATATTAGGCAGATTGAACGATCAGGGGGCTATCACCATTGCCCTGTGCCCTTTGTCCTAAAATTTTGATAATTTTTAACTGAAAAGTGACAATTTAAGCCCTCCATAGATATCGAATATAACAATATTCTGGGAAATCCTTCTAATACAACCTTCATATATACAGAGTCTATAATTTAAATAAATTTTATGAACATTGAATGACCAGGGGGGTCTCACACTCATTTAAGCGGTCTCAGGTAGGTTTTCACTGTATATTTTGAATATCCAACTGGCACTTTGGGCGCTCCGTAAACATGAAAGACAGGAAGTGTACCCAAATTCCTTTTAGTCACGTTTGTATCTACCTATTGACTAGATGTCTGCTTGATATTAGGCAGATTGAACGATCAGGGGGCTATCACCATTGCCCTGTGCCCTTTGTCCTAAAATTTTGATAATTTTTAACTGAAAAGTGACAATTTAAGCCCTCCATAGATATCGAATATAACAATATTCTGGGAAATCCTTCTAATACAACCTTCATATATACAGAGTCTATAATTTAATTAAATTTTATGAACATTGAATGACCAGGGGGGTCTCACACTCATTTAAGCGGTCTCAGGTAGGTTTTCACTGTATATTTTGAATATCCAACTGGCACTTTGGGCGCTCCGTAAACATGAAAGACAGGAAGTGTACCCAAATTCCTTTTAGTCACGTTTGTATCTACCTATTGACTAGATGTCTGCTTGATATTAGGCAGATTGAACGATCAGGGGGCTATCACCATTGCCCTGTGCCCTTTGTCCTAAAATTTTGATAATTTTTAACTGAAAAGTGACAATTTAAGCCCTCCATAGATATCGAATATAACAATATTCTGGGAAATCCTTCTAATACAACCTTCATATATACAGAGTCTATAATTTAATTAAATTTTATGAACATTGAATGACCAGGGGGGTCTCACACTCATTTAAGCGGTCTCAGGTAGGTTTTCACTGTATATTTTGAATATCCAACTGGCACTTTGGGCGCTCCGTAAACATGAAAGACAGGAAGTGTACCCAAATTCCTTTTAGTCACGTTTGTATCTACCTATTGACTAGATGTCTGCTTGATATTAGGCAGATTGAACGATCAGGGGGCTATCACCATTGCCCTGTGCCCTTTGTCCTAAAATTTTGATAATTTTTAACTGAAAAGTGACAATTTAAGCCCTCCATAGATATCGAATATAACAATATTCTGGGAAATCCTTCTAATACAACCTTCATATATACAGAGTCTATAATTTAATTAAATTTTATGAACATTGAATGACCAGGGGGGTCTCACACTCATTTAAGCGGTCTCAGGTAGGTTTTCACTGTATATTTTGAATATCCAACTGGCACTTTGGGCGCTCCGTAAACATGAAAGACAGGAAGTGTACCCAAATTCCTTTTAGTCACGTTTGTATCTACCTATTGACTAGATGTCTGCTTAATATTAGGCAGATTGAACGATCAGGGGGCTATCACCATTGCCCTGTGCCCTTTGTCCTAAAATTTTGATAATTTTTAACTGAAAAGTGACAATTTAAGCCCTCCATAGATATCGAATATAACAATATTCTGGGAAATCCTTCTAATACAACCTTCATATATACAGAGTCTATAATTTAATTAAATTTTATGAACATTGAATGACCAGGGGGGTCTCACACTCATTTAAGCGGTCTCAGGTAGGTTTTCACTGTATATTTTGAATATCCAACTGGCACTTTGGGCGCTCCGTAAACATGAAAGACAGGAAGTGTACCCAAATTCCTTTTAGTCACGTTTGTATCTACCTATTGACTAGATGTCTGCTTGATATTAGGCAGATTGAACGATCAGGGGGCTATCACCATTGCCCTGTGCCCTTTGTCCTAAAATTTTGATAATTTTTAACTGAAAAGTGACAATTTAAGCCCTCCATAGATATCGAATATAACAATATTCTGGGAAATCCTTCTAATACAACCTTCATATATACAGAGTCTATAATTTAATTAAATTTTATGAACATTGAATGACCAGGGGGGTCTCACACTCATTTAAGCGGTCTCAGGTAGGTTTTCACTGTATATTTTGAATATCCAACTGGCACTTTGGGCGCTCCGTAAACATGAAAGACAGGAAGTGTACCCAAATTCCTTTTAGTCACGTTTGTATCTACCTATTGACTAGATGTCTGCTTGATATTAGGCAGATTGAACGATCAGGGGGCTATCACCATTGCCCTGTGCCCTTTGTCCTAAAATTTTGATAATTTTTAACTGAAAAGTGACAATTTAAGCCCTCCATAGATATCGAATATAACAATATTCTGGGAAATCCTTCTAATACAACCTTCATATATACAGAGTCTATAATTTAATTAAATTTTATGAACATTGAATGACCAGGGGGGTCTCACACTCATTTAAGCGGTCTCAGGTAGGTTTTCACTGTATATTTTGAATATCCAACTGGCACTTTGGGCGCTCCGTAAACATGAAAGACAGGAAGTGTACCCAAATTCCTTTTAGTCACGTTTGTATCTACCTATTGACTAGATGTCTGCTTAATATTAGGCAGATTGAACGATCAGGGGGCTATCACCATTGCCCAGTGCCCTTTGTCCTAAAATTTTGATAATTTTTAACTGAAAAGTGACAATTTAAGCCCTCCATAGATATCGAATATAACAATATTCTGGGAAATCCTTCTAATACAACCTTCATATATACAGAGTCTATAATTTAATTAAATTTTATGAACATTGAATGACCAGGGGGGTCTCACACTCATTTAAGCGGTCTCAGGTAGGTTTTCACTGTATATTTTGAATATCCAACTGGCACTTTGGGCGCTCCGTAAACATGAAAGACAGGAAGTGTACCCAAATTCCTTTTAGTCACGTTTGTATCTACCTATTGACTAGATGTCTGCTTGATATTAGGCAGATTGAACGATCAGGGGGCTATCACCATTGCCCTGTGCCCTTTGTCCTAAAATTTTGATAATTTTTAACTGAAAAGTGACAATTTAAGCCCTCCATAGATATCGAATATAACAATATTCTGGGAAATCCTTCTAATACAACCTTCATATATACAGAGTCTATAATTTAATTAAATTTTATGAACATTGAATGACCAGGGGGGTCTCACACTCATTTAAGCGGTCTCAGGTAGGTTTTCACTGTATATTTTGAATATCCAACTGGCACTTTGGGCGCTCCGTAAACATGAAAGACAGGAAGTGTACCCAAATTCCTTTTAGTCACGTTTGTATCTACCTATTGACTAGATGTCTGCTTGATATTAGGCAGATTGAACGATCAGGGGGCTATCACCATTGCCCTGTGCCCTTTGTCCTAAAATTTTGATAATTTTTAAATGAAAAGTGACAATTTAAGCCCTCCATAGATATCGAATATAACAATATTCTGGGAAATCCTTCTAATACAACCTTCATATATACAGAGTCTATAATTTAATTAAATTTTATGAACATTGAATGACCAGGGGGGTCTCACACTCATTTAAGCGGTCTCAGGTAGGTTTTCACTTGTCTATATATTTCTTTTTTGGGCATTCCATAAATATTTCTATTTATAATTCAAAATGTTTTCTAGAGTTAGTGGTTTTTCTTTTTGTTTAAAGAAATATCATGTATAAAAGTAAATCTTTGAAGTTGTTTTATTGACAACAATCTATATTATATAAAGACAAATATGCAACATAGAAAAGGGTTTATATTCGAGGACAACGAGAACTTACAATAGCTTGGAGAGGTCATTTTACGATTTCCTACGTATCTTATCAGTCATTATAACTATGAAAATCATGTTTTTAATGTTATCAAGTATTTCTTTTTTTCAAGATTTTCAACAAATTTTTGAATATCCAACCGACTGCTAGCAGCCGGTTGGATATTGAATATCGAATATCGAATAACGAACCGGCTGCTAACTTCACATACATTCTATTTCTGATGATTCCTGTCCGAGTGAGTTAACAAAGGTTCTTTCTTTATTATCGTATTTCAAGTTGCATTCCTTTATGAAATCACGGAGATAGAGGTTGCGCTTCGTGCCTGATTGTATATTTAGATCTTCATTTAGGTCGCCTCCTATGATGATTTTGTGTGTTTCATTATACTTTTGATATAATTCGTATAGTTGATCGATAACATCTTGGTATTCGGCCTGATGATTTTTACTTCCTTTTGCTGGCAAATAGACTGATGTTAGTATAATGTTTGGATTGTTGCTTTCCCTTATTTCTACACACTGTATCCTTTCTGACCCTAGTTCGATTGGCCTTATCATGTGGTCGATTTCTTTCTTCCACAAGATTGCCACTCCTCCATATCCTCGGGGCATACATATCGGTAACAGTGGTTCATTTATATCGACTCCTTTGCCTATGTAATTTATATTTTCGTGAATTTCGCCAAGAAGATGAATCTGTGTTTGAAATAGCCAATGTTCCTGAATAAGTATTAAGTCGTTTGATTGTAAAAGTTTGTGTATTATTGGGCCACAGGTTTTAATGTTTTTGCAGTTGAACGAAATTAGATGCAATTGTGAACTCTCTGGTGTTTTGACGCTTGAATTGTTGGTTACATATGGCTTGGGTTGAGGCTCCGTAATACTAAAAAAGGCTGTTGAACTGGGGTTTGTGTAGTATTCCTTAGGAATGGTTGTTTCTGTACATGTATGTTATGAACTGGTGGGTACAAGAAGTTTTTTACCCCAGGTTGTATGTTGCTAGCACAAAGGTGTCCATTCTTCGGAGGTTGAAATGTTGCGCTTGGTATGTATACCGGTGTTGCATTGTAGCACTGGCCTTGATGTCTTGGCGAATGTGGATGTAAGAGCAGGGGTTGTCCAGTTACCTGCTGCGTTGCTTGTTCGGTATCTGTATTTGCAACATTCTCCTTTTGAGGTTTTTTGTTTTCAGTCAGAACCTTTTCGTCTCCCGTCCCTTGCATTGGCTTTAACCTTTCTTCAGGTATATGCGGGCAATCGTCAAAGAGCTTGATTTTGTTAATTTGTCGATCCATTTCATCTATCACAATGTTTGAGAGTTTGGCATGTAGCTTTGCCAGTTTATCATCAAGTTGTTCTTTCATTTTTTTGAAAATTATCTGTGTTGCCTTGCTTTGGTTCCCTAGTATTAATCAACGGTGGTATGGTTAGGTTGCTATTAGACTCTAATCTTCTCTTAAGTAGCTTAACCGTCTGCTCTAGTTCAAAGTTTCTTGCCTCTAGCTGTTGGCATCTTGACTCTAACAGTAGCCTATCGTTTTGTACTTCTTTGAGTGACTTTTCTTTGACTTTTAATTGTTCTTCTGCTTTTCTGACTTTCAGTTCTCTTGCTCTTATTTCACTCAGTTTAGGTAAGATGGTGTCCTCTGGCTCAGAGCTTTTCTGATTTTGTTTTAATTTCCTGGGTTTAGGTATTGGTTTTGGCTTTGTGGTTGTTGAAGCAATCACAGAGGTTGGTTTATTACGTGATTTTTCCATTGGGCTTTTAATGCAGGTGTTGTTGCATGTGCTACTGGATGCTGTGATTTTGTCATTTTCTTGAGTTATAGGTTGTAACTCATCTTGGATCATTATACAGGGAATGCATATGTATGCTGTGCTTATTTCTGTCATACACTTGAAGTGGCATTTGCTATTGCATTGTTCGCATATATCCCATTCAGGATCCATCAGTATATTGTCGCATACTGTACAATTTTGCTCTTCTGAAGATATGTCGAGTGTTTCGTCTGTATTATATCCTCTCTTAGCTTCAGTTTCCTCTGTAAGCAGTAGCTGGGCATTTGTGTGGCTCTGTGTACTTCCTTCTAGAGCTAATATATTTGATTTTGCACCAACGCAGAGTTTGCATTCATAATATTCATCACCGTTAGAGTTTTCTGCCATCTGGATCTCCAGCTCTGTTAGTTTTTGACACTTATAGTGGACCCAGTGGCTTCCTTTGTCGCAGTAAGTGCTCCTAGTTTTGCACCTTTGGTTGCATTTAGTGCATTTGTCATCACCTTTTTCTACTTCTTGCTTTTTGGTGGTTCCTGTTCTGATGGTGGAGTTGTTGTCTCTGTAGAGGAGGTTTTGCAACTGGTTGCCAAGTTGTCTGTTCAGCTGTTCTGTGCTTATCCCTTCAATTCCTTGCTCTTTTAGACTTTTGAGTACAATGCTATGTATGTTCTTTAAGTCATTGTCCAAAAATTGATTAGCCCCATTTCCATTAATTAATAGCCTGCTTGTAGTATTGTATATGTTGATTGTATAGCTAGCTTTATTTGATGACACTTTGACTATATGTTGTACTACTGTTGTTTGTGACTTGTCTGTAATTTCTCTGATGGTTGCTTTGCCGTTGCTTTCACAGAAGTTTTCAAAGTAGTTTAAAGTTGCTAGTTTGAGCAATTCATATGTAACGGCATCCGCTGTTAGTACTATCCCTCCTTTGGTGTGCTTATATTCAACACTGAGGTTTCTTTTGGTAGCCTCAAGTTTTTTGTTAAGAGCTTTTTCGATGTTTAAGGTGTAGTTTTGGATACAAAATTCTTTATTTGCCACTGTTCTAGATCTAGTGCGTGCTTTACTTGTAGCAACTGGGGCAGCCATGGTTAGCTGTTTGATTGTTGTCTATTGTTGGGACTGTTGAGATAAATGAGAATGTTCAATAATATACTTAGTGCTTCAGCAGCGTGGCTTGGTCATCCCATGCCTTCTGATCCACACCAACTATATTATGTGTTTTTGTTTAACGCCAACAGTCTGTCCTGATCTGAGTGGAGAATTCAGCAAGCCAAGCTTTGGCTAATATAGGTTTAGGATGTATCCCGTCAAGGTAAAGCTGATAATTAATGTACTGCTTGCGCGGTTTATCTTTGCCTCTTTTCACCTTTTTACTTGCTTTTAGGTGTAGGTTGAGAAGTGGTGTTTGCACTTGGAGGGAGGCGTTTAATTCTTGTATTTTCTTATTTATTTCGTCTATCTGCTTATGTAAATCTTGATCTTGGTTGACGTAGTCGTTAGTAGACAGGCTTTTAGCTCGAGCATTCCATTTTGTAATTGAGTAATGTGGGATTTCAACGAATGTTAATCTAGAGTTTGGATATTGATGAATGAGTGTTTGAAATTTTTTAAGATCTTCAAATATATTGTCAGCTGCAGTGGGATGTTGACTTGCTAATGATATGGTATGGTCTTTATTTTTTACAGTCAGGTCACATGTTCCAAGCCAAATGTATAAATGTATATTTCCTAGTTCTCTTATTTTGTATTTGAGGTTTCTCTCCAGCCAGTGAAGGGAATTTTTTATGTTGGCTCCACTTTTATTCCACCATACGATTTGTTTGTCTTCTGGATGATAGGCTTGGGTTTTAAGATATCCCCCTTTACTGTCAGAAAGTACGACTGGTGTTAATAGTTTATTGCCCAATGTGGACGGTCTTGGCTTTTGCAAGTAATCTCGTATTTTGTTCTCTGACATGAGCGGATTGAAAAGAAATTCGCCGCGGTAAGGGGTCGGCGGATGAGTAGAACTGTTATTCAGATGTAGTTAATACTGAGTTGTTTACTTTTTGAAGTGTTTGTTATTGTTTGGCCTATAAACAATATGGCGCGGAAAACTTCGCGGGAGGTCTGAACTGCCGGCTTGTTGTTATTCACTGAATAATTGTAATTAGGATATTGTGTGTGGTCAATTCGAATGTTTTGTGTAAGATAATGTCAAGTTAGTATTTTCCCACTACTTATTGGACTTTAGAAGTCCCCTTTCACTAAATAGAACTTTAAATTTTATGAGAGCACAGAAAAACAACTTCCACCATTGAACCTCGTTCTCGTATCATAAGTCTAGAATCAATCTTTATAAAGCGAAGATCATCACCAAACCGTCCATAAATATATTTACTAGATATAGGAAGATGTGGTGTGAGTGCCAATGAGACAACTCTCCATCCAAATAACAATTTAAAAAGTAAACCATTATAGGTTAAAGTACGGCCTTCAACACGGAGCCTTGGCTCACACCGAACAACAAGCTATAAAGGGCCCCTAAATTACTAGTGTAAAACAATGGACGAATTTGTCATCTTTGTGGAAATGGAATAGGGGATGAATTTCATTATCTTTTTAAATGTCAAAAACAGGAAATAAAACTGCTTCGAAATAAATATATTCCACAATATTATACTGCAAATCCAACGGAGTACAAATTGAAACAGCTTTTAACATTTTGTCATGTAGAACTTTACAAAAACTTAGCAATATTTTTAAAAATTCTTACACGATACTTGTGATTTATGTTGGTTTTTAGTTGAAAGTTATGGTAGTTTGTAAATTGACATTTGCTATATTCTCTCATGTATGTAGCATTATTATGTTTAGTGTGAATGTATAGAGGATAAACATGTGTATACGTGTATATATGATGTCCTCTTGTACACCTATGTGTCTTAGGTTTATTAATAAAGTATTGTCTATTGTCTATTGCCACATAATCATATATATCCATATGTTTATAATGCCAGTGTAAAAACAAATATTAATATTTGGTAACAATCATTGCCATTAAGACAATAATATACTGGTATGGGTGTTATTAAGTCTTATAGACAAAAATGGTGAAGAATTTATTGATAAACGAGAAATGTTCAGACCACAAAAGTGAGATTGTACAATATAAAACAATCAAATTGCATAAAAAAGATAAAGACATCAGAGATCTGAATATATTACGGTCATGAATCAAATGAAAAAACCCATAGTCAACGAGATGAAAGAATAGTAAATACAGGTTTTAATTGTAAAAGCTAGATATACAACTGTTCATGATATACACAGTGTTGGTATCCTATCGAAGTTGGTGCTCTTTGGGAGTGCACTAAGAAATGTTGAATTTACCAGACATTCAACAGGTCAAAGTAACTTAAACAAAATACAAGATGTCTTGAATAATTCATATTGTGCGGTTGTTTTAAAAAGGATATTCTATGATGACATTGATGTCTAAGTTATTAATACATGTATTACAGTAAAGATTTTTTTTAAATAAACCCTAAAAACAAAAGCTTTTGACAGTTCTGAACTTGAACCGATTCCGGAAGAGTCTTCCCAAGACTGTTGCCTAGAAATGATTGACACTATTACACACTCGTACAGATTGTGTCAGTTAAATATTTAGAATTATAACTGTGTCAGTTTTATATCTCGAACAATTTTTCGAAAGTTCTGTCTTCTAGAGTATAACAAAAGGGGGGTTTTAAATGGTATCCGTTCCTACACTATTCTCATAGCAGCAAACTCCGTAAAACTAATTATGAAGAAAAACGAAAGTAAAAAATAAAATAATAAATGACATTTTATATATTTTATAGTTGTTTACATTGTATTTCCCAATAACATACAATGATAAACAAAGTTGTTTATAGTTCGGAAGGTGCACTTGTCAGAAAATCAAAACACACCAAAGTTCATGTTTAATTTGTTTAAATTATGTATATTTTAAGTAATTAAATTAAAAATAGAATGCAAATAACATTAATTCTGAAATGTTTGAACAACATAAATAAAGTAGTAAATTTTACTGTTTGCAGCTTTTTTCATAATCCGTTAATGTATACTTTGATTGTTTCAACTTCAAATAGTTAATAAATTCAACAATCAATCTTTATAAAGCGAAGATCATCACCAAACCGTCCATAAATATATTTACTAGATATAGGAAGATGTGGTGTGAGTGCCAATGAGACAACTCTCCATCCAAATAACAATTTAAAAAGTAAACCATTATAGGTTAAAGTATGGCCTTCAACACGGAGCCTTGGCTCACACCGAACAACAAGCTATACAGGGCCCCAAAATTACTAGTGTAAAACCATTCAATCGGGAAAACCAACGGTCTAATCTATATAAACAAAACGAGAAACAAGAAACACGTATATATTACATAAACAAACGACAACTACTGTACATCAGATTCCTGCACATTTGATTCGCCAAAAACACTAGTAAACAGGTTAAAGAATAAATATAAGTAAATAATTAGACAAGTTTTAAGGTTGCCAATAGTCCTAATTTTATAATTAGGTCTTCGTTATATATAAAGAAAAATATTTTCCTGGCCATGTGTTACTTTTATTTAATTTCAAAACTAGTTGTAAAACAACACTGTCTAATCAAATCTGCATTTTTGTCAATTATCAATACTTTACTGTTGATGCTTCTTTGGTTATGTCCTTAACACGACCTACACATCATCGAATATATAGAGTATACCTTTAAATTTGTAAAAAGACTTTAAGTTAACACACACATGCATCTTGAGCTTAAAAGAGAGACAAAAGAAAACAGAGGGACAATCAAACTCGTAAATCGAAAACTAACTGAAAACGTCGTGGCTAAAATATAAAAAGACACACTGACAATCAAGAGTACACAAAACACAACAATCAAAACTAAAGCATTTTAGTAAAATGCTAGGAAAAATTAGCCATTATGTAAAATGTAAAATTTTAGAATATACCATAATATAAAAAAGAAGATGTGGTATGATTGCCAATGAGACAACTATCCACAAAAGACCACAATGACACAAACATTAACAATTTAATGCATTTTACGAAATGCCTGAAAAAAGAAAAAAAAAAGAATATATAGATAATATTATCTTTGGAATTATTTATCTTTTAAGTTGAAATTTTTCTATTGATGTTGTTATAGATATATTAAGATTAACCTTCATTATTTTTGAAAAATGAATTTGTTTTTATCGAATATATCCTTAATATATATAAGCTCAAGTGACAATATACGCTATTAATCATTAGACCTTATAGCATAAATGAAACTATTAGATAAAATTGGAAGATTTGATCCTCTAAACGAGATAATAAAGCGATAAAAATCGGTAATCAATTCAATTTCCATAAGTATCACCTCCATCAATTATGCATGGTCTCATGACAACGAATAAGACGAGACTTTACATAAATTGTTTTGACTTTTAGCTTGACACTGTGTTAGATTCATATGTATTTACTAACTGAATTGTAATGTTTTGAAAAACATGTAGATATGAAAGTGAATGCAACATTCCTAATATAACAATTGCAGGATTACTAAGGCCTTCTTGTTTGGCGTAAACTACGGTCATATCTTAAAGGGGACAGAAGTATATTAACAACAAACAAAAAACAATCCCAAAGGTTAATTCGTAAAGAAAATAGAGATTAATACATGGCCTTTTCCATATCAGCCTGGGTATCATCCCGAGACCCCCATATCAGCCCGAGACGGAGTCGAGGTGCTGATATGGGTCGAGGGATGATACCCAGGCTGATATGGAAAAGGCCATGTATTAATCGCTTTATCATATACTTCCGACAATAGTTTTATGTAAGGCAAATAAACAAATGCAATAACTAAAACAGTCAAAAACTTTATGAAGAAGTTAAATTTGGAATCAAATATACTATAATTGTCCAACAACAGCATCACTACCTCCATATATATATATATATTGTAACATTTCCTATATAGACATTTTGAAAGATTGAAAATTTGGAAGAGTTTTATGATCACGGCCATTATTACTCCATGTTTGTTGTACTATAAAATGATCCAAAATTGGCAATGGCATTTGTTAGCAAGTAGTAAACTATCCCCACAAAAGTTCCCGTAAATTTTGACGTCGTCATAAAAAATCTGACGTCACAATGAAAAAGTAAACAATCGATACCAGAAACACCGGAAGTAACTTGCACGAGAAGCACTGTTATGGGTTTTTGCACGAGACGCCCCTGATATGGGTTATCAGCCCGGGCTGATATGGGTTATCAGCCTGGGTGGGAAATTATGGTTTGTGTACTTCCGCTCATTACACATATGCAAAAGCTATCATATCAATGCTAAGTATATGATAAAGGTCTATAAACAACTGACAAAAGCAACTAAAACTACACCAACCACCGAAATGAATCAAACACAACTGTCCTATTACTGACACGGTACAGAAACTTTATTAGGAAATGTTTTTAAAACTAGCAAATTTATATCATGTTGATATCATTGAATTTAAATGTACATAGAGATTAATTCATGGCCTTTTTCATATCAGCCCGGGTATTATCCCGAGAATAAGTCAATAATCTGATATTTGTTTGAGGGATGATACCCGGGCCGATAAGGAAAAAAAATGTATGTATTAATCGCTTTATTATATACTTACGACAATTGTTTTATGTAATGCAAATAAAAAAAAACAAAAAAAAAAACAGTCAAAAACTTTACAAAGAAGTTAAATCATGCAGTCAACATAATATATACTATAATTGTTCAATAATAGCATCACTACCTCTATAGTGTACTATTGTTTTTCTGGGTTTTTTTTTCATTTTTAGCCATGGCGTTGTCAGTTTGTAATATATTTATGAGTTTGACTGTCCCTTTGGTATCTTTCGTCCCTCTTCTATATATATTTATGCTTACATAGATCCAGTTTATCCATGATAAACAATCATCATTTTAAAAATCTATATAAATTGTTTTAGTCATGTAAACATCTGGTTTTTTTTTCAAAAACAGCTGGTTCTATAAAACAGAGTAACCACTGTATCCAATACACCTTATCGCTATTTGTCCGCCATTAATGGACGTCACAAAAGTACCCGTAAAATATTGAATCCAAAATAAAAAAAACATCTGACGCCACAATGGAAAAGTAAACAGACGTTACCGGAAATTCAGGAAGTAACTTGCACGAAATGCCCATTATATGGGTTTTCAGTCCGGATGGGACATTATGGCTTGTGTACTTCCGTTCAATACACATATACAAAAGTTATGATATCAATGCTACGTATATGATTAATATGACTACAGCATGAATCAAGAATGATATCTCTGTATTTATATAATGGTAATATACTTAAACTACGTTGCATACTGTTTTATGGGGGAAGTACATGTTAAACAATGTTATCCCTTGTTTTTCTACATCAGATTTGTGTAGGGAAATATCTTAACTTCAATTTTGTTTTAACGTTGTGAAAAGACGTAATCAGTATATGCCATTTGTTTTGAAATATCATTTTACGTTTTGGAAGTGTTTAGCCGAACTAAATTTGTGATAATAACATGTTACACATGTTTGATTACTGTATCATATTTGTTTTTGCATTCATTGTTTGAGTTATGAGTTTTCAACAGCGGTATACTATTGATGCCTTTATTTGTAAATGCATCATGTTTAAGAAATAATTCTATCCTGCCGCATGCTCTATGCTCATTTTAACATGGGTAGGCATTATATTTGTTAATATCTTAATACCGAGCGTTAGCGAGGTATTAAATGTTTACAAATATAATGCCTACCCATGTTAAAATGAGCATAGAGCATGGCAGGATAGAATTATTTCGATTCTAATAGGAATATTTAAACGTTTTCACTTCGAAGCGGACCTATAGTAGACGCTCTGAATGTCGCCATTTTGATTTCATGAACCAAAAACGTTATAGAAAATCAGCAGTTTATCAATAAAAAAAGAACAGAAACATTTAAACTTACTTTTAGAATGTTTTCATTTAATTTCCTAGCGAGCAACACCAACAAAAATGTCAATTTTGATATCTGGCGTTGTTCAAAATTCATCTGACGTTGCAATTTCAATTGTTACGTCAATCACGTGCAGCCCATGTTCTATTTGAATTAGAACATGGCTCTGTACCCAAAGCTTAAGAAGAACGTCATATTAGAATGTTAGTTTTCCCATATGAATATTGTTTTACATTTGTTATGTTTATGCTCGACATATTTGATTGTGTTGTATGGCGTTTGCTCATTGTAGAAGGCCGTACGTTGAGTTATGTAATTGTAAGTTGTTTATTGTTAGAAACGGCCAGTTGAAATTTTTAAAACCATATTGCAATTCTCAATCTTACAATTAAGCACAAAGATTATTGAAGTTTAGTTGTGAGTTGGTACATGTATCAACAGCCCAACAACCATTGTGCAGATCAATAAACCGACACTTATCCCTTTCTCAATAGAATAAAATAGATGTATGAGATGCCATAAAAACATAAATATCTATTATCAACTTACCCATAATGTAGGAGTCCTCGAAATCCTTGTAAAAACATTTCCAATTAAAACAGATTTGAAGAAAATATTATTCAGAATAACATTCAGTTACAAACAAAACGAATAAATTAGTCCAATTAAACTGAATCTAAAGAGTGTATACCCATCGTTTTGCAGATCAAGAAAGCATTGGCGTATATTAACAAATGGGTAAAAACATCTCAATTTGATACATATATACTCGGTCTGATTTTCGACGTCCGTAAATTATGTATACATTACACCGACAAAATGTAAATTCCTAGTTATATTTGTAAAACGATAATATTTTTAATGAAGTGTCAATTGTTGATTTTCATATATCAGCATACAATCATAATAATCAGCCTTTTTGACATGAAATGATGACTTATTGGATATCTGGATGGTTTGCATATATGTACTACAAATTTAGTTGTTCGTTGATCCGATTTATAAGATGTTTAAGTTAAGGTCTATGATCGCAATGTAAAAGTATTTTCTGAGGGTCCTCAATGCTCTTCAACTTTGTATTTATTTGGCTTTTTAACTATTTTGATATGAGCGTCACTGATGAGTCTTATGCAGACGAAACGCGCGTCTGACGTATAAAATTGTAATCCTGGTACTTTTGATAACTATTTACACCACTGGGTCGATGCCACTGCTGGTGGACGTTTCGTCTCCGAGGGTATAACCAGCCCAGTAGTCAGCACGTCGGTGTTGGCATGAATATCAATTATATAGTCATTTTTATAAATTTGCTGTTTACAAACCTTAAAATTTTTCGAAAAACTAAGGATGTTCTTACCCCAGGAGTAGATTACCTTAGACGTATTTGGCACAACTTTTTGGAATTTTGGGTCCTCAATGCTCTTCAGCTTTCTATTTATTTGGCTTTTTAATTTTTTTGATATGAGCGTCACTGATGAGTCTTATGCAGACGAAACGCGCGTCTGGTGTATAAAATTGTAATCCTGGTACTTTTGATGACTATTTACACCACTGGGTCGATGCCACTGCTGGTGGACGTTTCGTCCCCGAGGGTATCACCATCCCAGTAGTCAGCACTTCGGTGTTGGCATGAATATCAATTATATAGTCATTTTTATAAATTTTCTGTTTACAAACCTTAAAATTTCTCGAAAAACTAAGGATTTTCTTACCCCAGGAGTAGATTACCTTAGACGTATTTGGCACAACTTTTTGGAATTTTGGGTCCTCAATGCTTTTCAACTTTGTATTTATTTGGCTTTTTAACTATTTTGATATGAGCGTCACTGATGAGTCTTATGCAGACGAAACGCGCGTCTGACGTATAAAATTGTAATCCTGGTACTTTTGATAACTATTTACACCACTGGGTCGATGCCACTGCTGGTGAACGTTTCGTCCCCGAGGGTATCACCAGCCCAGTAGTCAGCACTTTGGTGTTGGCATGAATATCAATTATATGGTCATTTTTATAAATTTTCTGTTTACAAACCTTAAAATTTTTCGAAAAACTAAGGATTTTCTTACCCCAAGAGTAGATTACCTTAGACGTATTTGGCACAACTGTTTGGAATTTTGGGTCCTCAATGCTCTTCAACTTTGTGTTTATTTGGCTTTTTAACTATTTTGATATGAGCGTCACTGATGAGTCTTATGCAGACGAAACGCGCTTCTGGCGTATAAAATTGTAATCCTGGTACTTTTTTAGCTTGTGTTCGATATCACCGTATAGAACAAACTTTAACATTAGGTCAATACTTTAAATACAACTTTTGTTCTTAGTTCCTGATAAACTGTTGTCAACGTTTTACATTTATGTCATTCTTAGATAATTATTCGGATTTTATTTGGTATTCCTCTTTACATGCGTTTGTTTGTAAAATTCCACATAATGTTATAAATAAAGTAACAACTTATTGATCAAAATTTCTCTGTTTGTTATTCACCAACCAAGGAATAGAAATTCTTAAAATCTTACACTAATAAACAAAATATCAGGTGTTAAAGAATGGCAAATAAATAATACCGATGTCATACCACATAAACAAAGAAACAATACGAGAGATCAAAATGCAATTTTCAAGTAATATAAAGAAAATTGTTAGACAAAATTTTGAACAATCTATGTTATGTTAAAAACGGGTGAAAGATCAATCAAAATATAACATCACGAAATAAATAATTGTATTGTCAGCGCTATTGTTGTAGCTTAATCTACACTGAAAACATGTTTTTGACAGATCTAATTTGTATGTAATTGTATAAATAAAGGCAACAGTAGTATACCGCTGTTCAAAACTCATAAATCCATGGACAAAAAACAAAATCGGGGTAACAAACGAAAACCGAGCGAAACGCATTAAATATAAGAGGAGAACAACGACACAACACCGAAACGCATAAACGACAGCTTTAACGAAATGAAATTTTTATATGAATACTTAGTATTTACCAGACTTGAATTATACATTTTTCTTGTAATCAATTTGAAAAACTATGGTATTGGAAACTAATTTATGAAACATTTTCTTTTGTAGAAAATTTCTGCCGTTTGGATCTTATATTACGATCGCAAAGGAACGCTTTTTTCGGGACAGAGCTTGAAATATTACATGTATGTAGACCTCTGTATGTGAGTTGTCGAACACTACTAGTATAATTATGTCTTTTTTTTAATTTTGTTTTGTTGCATTGCAGTCTCACTTAAGCTTTTTGCTGTGAATCTATTGATTTTTTTATAAGGATAGATACCCAATACCTTTTGTGTTTCTACTATTGGAAAAATGTCGTATGCTGTTCATGTTTATTCGATTACAATTGTACAAACTTATGGTGTTAGTATGATAGACGTTTCTTTCTTTCTACTATTTCTTAATTTTTTTATACTAAAATGGCAAGAAAAACAATTTTCTAACACTATTGTAAATCTTAACTTCAGATAGATACAACAAGATCTTGACGCATCAAATATCAGATTTGTCTAAAGTAACACTATCTTGCATTACACCTGAGGCATTAAGCTGTCTGATTTATCCACAGAATCATATTTTAATGCCTTGTGCTGACAGTCTGATGTAAGGATTGTATCGAATTATAATTGCATTTTAGGAAACTAAATACTAGTACGATTATTTCAACTTAATACTGAAAATTCAATCAAACGAGCTGAAGATGCCACTTCATATTAAACAAGCCTTTTACCGAGGTTTATAGAAATAGAAGGATAGCGACAAAAGTGCAGATAAGAACACTGTATGGCATTTAACCGTACAAATGTATATGTTTATTATGTAACTAGTTCATGAAAATAAATGGACGTAGTATATATGCCAATGGAGTAATACACTATTGATTTTTGGGTTATTAATTTATATAGGCAAGAACGGTGAGGAATACATAAATAAACAAGAGATGTTGAAACACGTGAGTGAGATTGTAAAATTTATAATAATCAAATCGCATGAAGACATTCAGAGGTCAATGTCCCATTTGGTAGTTCCCTTAGACATGGTGCATCTATCAGAATATCAAAAGGTAAGAACTATCTTACACAAAAGACAAGAAGTATTTGATAATACATATCGTGCGTTAGTTTTGCAAATGGATAATCCTTTGTAAAAATTGTGTGACCTTCCAATATTTAGCCATTTCAAAAAAGTTTGAAATAGGTGTTAAGCCCTTTGAACAACCTACAGTTGAGACTAATTCTAACTACCTTATAATCAGTTAGAAACTTTAAAAAAACACTGTTCTCCTGACAACCTATAAACTTTTTTTTACAGGTTAACTCTGGTCACTTTTTACGTATACACTCTGCCAATATAAAAAGAAGATGTGGTATGATTGCCAATGAGACAACTATCCACAAAAAACAAAATGACACAAACATTAACAACTATAGGTCACCGTACGGCCTTCAACAATGAGCAAAGCCCATACCGCATAGTCAGCTATAAAAGGCCCCGATAAGACAATGTAAAACAATTCAAACGAGAAAACTAACGGCCTTATTTATGTAAAAAAAATGAACGAAAAACAAATATGTAACACATAAACAAACGACAACCACTGAATTACAGGCTCCCGACTTGGGACAGGCACATACATAAATAATGTGGCGGGGTTAAACATGTTAGCGGGATCCCAACCCTCCCCCTAACCTGGGACAGTGGTATAACAGTACAACATAAGAACGAACAATAAAAATCAGTTGAAAAAGGCTTAACTCATCAGATAGACAAAAAATACAAGTAGACGTGGCCGGGTACTTATAAGTTCATGACATAATTGGAAACTCAGTCAAAATCACCATGATGAACAAAAGTAAAATAGCATTTAGATGGATTTTTTTTTACAGTTGTTTACATTGTATTTGTAAATAAGATTCAATTACAATAACGAAGTTTATAGTTCGTAAGGTGCACTTTTTAAAATCTATCAAAACACATCAAAATACCTGATGCTTTTAGATGTTTTAGTTAGAGATAAATCCTAAGTATTTTAATTGAATAAAGAATGCCAATAACACTACCTACATATACAACACATTCAAACTTATAGTTTCTCGGTGAATGTTATGTTTGAAGAAAATAAATAAAGCTGCAAATCTTACTGTTTGTAGCTTTTTCAATTATCCGTTTAAGAATACCTTTGTTTTTTTCAATCTCAAACAGTTAATCGATCTCAATTTCACTTTCAGAGTTCAACAATTGATCTTTAAAAGCGAAGGTCAACATGAAACCATTCATATAATTACTGGACATTTGTTTAACCAACACATAAATAGAGTTTATATACGTTAAGAAATATAGGATGTTTTTAAGGCTGTCATTTAGTTGTAATTTAAATAGATCTTCGTGTTATATGAAGAAAATTCTTTAATTCTTCGTCAATTTTTCCCTTTCTGCACCCATTGTATAAAACAATTCAATCAACATGCGGTTCGTTTGATCTCAGCTCTTCATTGGCTAAAATCCGTTTATGACGTCGAATTGTCTTGCTTTCCTCTGAATTTCCTATTGTGACGGCATGAAAAAAGGCGACCATGTCTGATGACGTCACATAGAAAGAACACATCTTTGTGCAGATCATTCGAAAAGAAGTAATACGTTTGCCTGCATATTTTTTGAAAATAAATAGCGAAACAGATTCTACCACCAAATCTCGTGTAATACGATATTTATCCACTCGCGACAGTTAAATTTTAAATATTTAAGCCTCGCGTTTTAAATTTGAAAATTTAACTGTCTCGAGTAGATAAATATCGTATCACACTCGATGTAGTGGTAGAATCTATATATAACGCCCTGGCCATGTGTTATTTTTATGTTAATTCAAAACTAGTTGTAAAACAACATTGTCTAATTAAATCTACATTTTTGTCAATTATCAAATTACTTGACTGATGATGATTCTTTCGTCATATCTTAAACACTGCGTATACATAACGGTATCCGATTGTCTGGAGCATATCTTGGAACTTATATACATATACTCAAAAACTGTAAAGGTTTTGAGCTGTTGAACGTCGGTTGTCTTATAACATTTAAACTTATACATTATGACATAAATATCAAAATAAAGATAGAATGTTTTAGTTGTTTATTTGAAAATTATTTTAAACGATAAGAACATGTACTATATTTCAAAAAGTACAAACGTAAGAAATCTATTAAAATCACATCAAGATATATGATGATTTGAGCTACTTAACTAAAAGCATTTTGATTAATTGAAGAATGCAACATCGATACCTGTAGGTAGCATATATTACTTTTGTATTCTTCTTGATATTGAACAATTGAAGAATATCAACTTCGTAATAAATATCTCAATTTTTGTAATTGATCAATTGATTTTTGAATAAATACCATTGATCCTTACCACTTAAAAAAAAAACATAATTGAACGGTAATAATCAAAGGATCTAGAAAGAATAAAATTTATCATCAAGATATACATAATTCTATCTCACTGGACACCTAATTGACCAATAAATAAATAAATAAGTGAACACATACATAAATAAATTTGAAAAATATTTAAGAAGATAAGACGCTTAGTTAATTATGTTGGAAAAAATAACTCCCCACTTTCCTTTCAGAAAAAAAACCCTTACAGGCCATGTGTTACGTGTATGTAACTTTTAAAACAACATAAGGATTTCATTGCTACATTATGTACGGTTTTTCAATTATCGGATTAGTTTGCTAATGGTACCTCTAACTTTTGATCTTCAACACTGCATCGATCGTTCCAAATTCTTTTTGAACTTGTAAATGAATGTTCAGTTGTTCAAACATAATCCACCTGAACAACATTATCATAGCTGTTGAAGTGATTTCACATTACGGTTGATTTAAAGATAATACCGATTATTTCTTCAAAGTTAATATAACTACTAATAACAATAACTCACTACCCAGTCCGGTTTTTATATATTTTCACATTACTTTATGTGACTCGTAACCGGATTTAACGTGCATGAGCAACAACGGGTACCAGATTAGAAGTTTGAGCATCTTATCGGAGCCAATAAGATCATTCACGGTGTTGGTTGGGTTATTGGTACCTTGTGTTTTGTTTTAACGTGACATTTGTCTTGTGATCATGTGAGTTCAAACTTTGTTTGTAAGATTGGCTTTTGAAACTACATAAAAAGCAGAAAGACGTAATCCAGTTTTGTTTCTTTGAATCAAATTTAAAAGGAAATGGTTGAGCAATGGCTTTCATCGTCTGCTTTATCTAGAGCTTAAACACAGTTTTGTTCCTTCTTAATTCGATAATGAACCTTAATAATTGTTGAGCTGACGTTGTTTCTAAATTTGTTCCTCCAAATATATATTAGTGTAAAAATGTTAATGAACTATTGAAAACAGGTTATTTCAGAGGCCGTTTATTGTAAGATTTATAATGAATAGCACTGTATATAATTTTAGAAAATCATATGAATAACAACACCGTACCTTTAGGTAACCTCCAAAGCTGGAAAAAGAATTGACAGATTTCAACGTTTGACTGGTGTAAATCAACCAACAGAACGAATGGATCGGTCAAATACCCTCAGTTTTATCTCACGTTCATACAGAAAATAACTCTTATCACAAAAATACTAAACTTAGAGGAAAATCAATTCTGAAAGTCCATAATCACATGGCAAAATCAAATAACAAAACACATCAAAAACAAATTGACAAAGCTACCTTGTTTTGATCATCATATTCGTTTGCTGATGGTACTACTTGATGCTTCTGACCTTTATAAACAACGTATATAAGTTTGTGTGAGATATGCATTTACAATCTGAGAGCAAGTTCAGTTGTTTAGAGCATTACAGTAATTTCAAAGGCAAACTTTTGAGAAAATTGTTTTGCAAGTATTATCAGATTGTAATATATTAAAAAACGAAAACATACATTACCAATTTTAAAGCACAATGGTTGATTTGAATTTGTTGATAAAGTCCTTTTTCATTATTTGTTTAACGTATAAATGACACATCTATGACCCGATCATTATTCAAATTCATCAGTTTTTTTTCGAATTCAAACAAGTTTATATGATGCATTTGCATCACAAATGAAAAAAACACCGAATGACATGTGATCCTATCATATAAGTATCATGTATGGATAAGTTTAAAAACTGATATGTTTATCATGGATTATCTTGTAGAAGTTCTAATCCTGTATTGAAAAAAGGTCGCATTATTTTTATCAGCAGGAGTCCTTTTAAAATCAATGATTAATCTATGACATGAATCGTGTTACATAATACAAATCTGGGTTCTAATCAAATGGAACATCGTCCTTCATTGTATAAGACCGAGTTAAAAGTAATCTCTTGAGAAACAGGTACATCATGAAATCTATAAATCTTTCCCATATAATGCAAGAATTTAGCTAACCTTCATTAACGTTCTAATATCATGCAATTTATTGTTGAAACAATTGATCGATTAATTGATTGGTGTTTTATGCCACATTCATCATTACTGTGCTATTTTGCGACGGTCAGTTTGTATTTGTGGCGGACACGGGAATGTCCCAAGAGAACCTGCGAACTTCGGTAAGACAATTGATATTTCTAGTCAATTAAGATTCGAGTCAAGCTAATCATAGGATTCAAACTAAGAACTTCGATGTTGACAGAGTAGTGAAACAGTAGTTCGACTACTTAGACCACCCGATCACCTAGACCCCTTTACAACTTCGAATAGCATTTGCTCTTGATTCTCATGTGAGGCAAAACCTGAAGAATGAGCTGCGTAGTATCTTAACATTAAGATTATTGAGTGATCGCTTAGATGATCTGTTGAGAATAACATTATATTTATTACTATTCAACAACGATATCAGGTAAAAAGAGGTGATAACTATATCTTAATGGACAAAAAAAAAAACTGTTACCTCGCTTGTAGAAAAGAGAATCTATATATTATATCTCTCATTCTAGGTATCAAATTATAAGTTTATAAATTAGAGTTTTGAGAGAGGAAAAAAATACGATTGAAATATTCGTGACTTAAAAACGTTAGCATATATATATTAATTTTTAAATGAAGGTTTTCTTATTACTTTCTGCTGCAACCATCAGTGATATGAAACGATTTATTTATAAAAAAAGAATAACGTTAGAAAAGATTAAAAAAAGCAAGTGTATCTGTACAGTAGCAATTTATCTAAAATTATGCAACCTACCTTTCATGAAATACAGTACTGATTTACTAATTTCCCTGTTTCTAATCCGTTATATGCTGAATCTGTGTGAAGCATTGAGTTCCTTTAAATACATTTTATAATTACGACTTCTAAGGTTTCCTTGACTGATTTTAAGAAGACTTTATTTCATGCTTGATATGTAATATCTAAAACAAAGCGATGATTAGAAAACATTAACTTAATCATGTGATACCTATAACATATGTAGGTCATTACAATCGATTACGTTATATTTTAATAACTGTATGCATATATTCATAAAATCAAGTACAAACGTATTCTACAATATTACTAATTTGAATGAATACTTCCGTAAGCATTTTGCATCTGTCCGAAGCCTCTGGCTTTTGTTAGTATTGTATGCTTATTAATTTTAGTTCATGTATATGTTTTGGATTTTAGTATGTCGTCTATTATCACTGTACTAGTACACATTTTTGTTTAGGGGTCAGCTGAAGCACCTCTTCAGGTGCGGGATTATAACGATGTGTTTAAGACCCATAGGTGGCCTTCAGCTGTTTTCTTTTTGCTCTTTGGTCAGGTTGTTGTCTCTTTGATATATTCCCAGTTTCCATTCGCAATTGTATTACCCAATAACAGTTCTAGGATAATAAACTTATCTTAGATACAAGGTTTAACATTTTGTCCTTATAGTGGTTTATTAAACATAGCCATATAAGTGATAGGTTTAGTTAGCCATAAAACCAGGCTCAACCAACCATGTTTTCTGAAAATGTCATGTAACAGTCAGTAATACGGCAATTGTTATTAAAGAGTCCATTGTATGTTGACGTTTGTATGTATTGCAGTTCAGTGTTTTTGTTGCAGTTCTGTGTTTTTGCTGTTCAATTGTTATCCTCTTATTGTTAATGTGTAACCCTCGGTTTCAGTTTGTAACTCGGATTAATTTTCGTTTAATCGATTTATGAGATATACTACTTTATTTTTAAATCATATGCGCGTTTCGTCTACAAGAATTACATAAATAAACTCATCATAGATACCAGGACTAAATTTTGTATATACAGTGACGATTCAATCAAGCAATCAAAAAAGGACAAATACATTCGAGCATTCCGAACGTCTTCGCCAAAAACAACCTTTATATCTTTTTCATGGTGTTAAATATGAAGTTTGGGTTTCTTAAAGGTAGAACTGTGTAATTAGACAACAGCGAAAAAACAAATATACCAAAGTCCGAGCAAATTTACATAACAGTTGATTCTGGCAATTGTAAAGAATGGTCGAAACTAACCACAACGGTATGCTAAAAACGCCAATCCATACATGGGGATAAAAAAAATACATGTATAAATAAATGATTATATATATTATTACATTAAATGCTTAATCATAAATCAAAAAGACGATTTTGTTAAAACATCCTATTTTGATATACAATTAATCATTTATTATACAAGTGAGATTTTTACAGCCAGGTTTAAACCACCATTGTTCACATAAGAAACGCTTGTACCAAGTCAGGAATATGACAGTTGTAATCCATTTAACATGAAGTGTGCCACTTGTGGAGCAGATAGGTGGCGTTTGCCTCGGATAGAGCAGAGAACATCCTCCGTCTTTTTTTCACAAAGTTCCTTTTTTTATTATGTATTTTCAATGCAGTGTTTAGGTTATTTTCGTTTCTCTAGTTTTTTTGTTTTTGTTTAGTTTTGTCTTTTAACAAGATGTTGTAGCCCTGTTTTCGACACACATTAAATATTTGGACATTTGAATCTTTCATAGTTCAAAGTAATATTGAAACTACTTTATAATGAAATACAAAAGGGATAGTTAAAAATTGCAATAATTATATAAAAGGAAATACTGACACAACGCTTAATTATTGTAGTTTTTTTTATAATACAACAGTTTAGTAAAAATACGTAGATAATTGAATTGAAAATTTCTATTCATTCTAATATATGAAGATATTTTTCAAATCATGTTCAATTCACCATTTTCTACACAATTCAATTTAATGCAAGAACCAAGTCAGGGGTTTGACAGTGGTTTCCATTCGCTTTAGTCATTTGATATAGGTCTTTTTATTTTGAATTTTCCTTGATTCTATATATTAGTTAATCTACTTTACTGTTTATGTAAATGACCTTTGGTTTTGTGAGTCTTTGTTTACTCTTGGTTTTGATTTTTATTGTCTTCTTTTTTATGAAAATAAATGATGAAATAAATGATGAAATAAATGTCAGGATTATACAACACTTATAGCTATAGAAATCAGACATTAATAATAATCATTCTGTCAACCGACTATAAACATGTCATGACTTGGAATATTGTTATTTTGCTTTACCCATCAACAAGTCAATAAAGACATACCCTTTTGAACTTAACAGTAAGAAATCATCATGAAGGTATTCATTGAAACAATAATATATAAAATTGAGAATGGAAATGGGGAATTGAAACAATAATATGTTTACTTCATCTTCAAGGATAGTTATAATAAAGTGATTGTTTGAATAACTGTTCAAATGTGTTTTTTTCAATGTTAAAAATGTTGTCTCAGGATAACCACGAAGCTACTTCTAAATATATATGTCGTCCAGTCTTCCATTGATAAACAATTTACCCCAAAATTAGCCAGAGTAAAGAGCCCACTGAATACATTATACGGAATTTAATGAGACTGTCATAAAAGTGAGAGGGTTAGCGCTATAGAAGCAGGCTTAGTTCACCATTTTCTACATTCGAAAATGCCTGTACCAAGTCAGGAATATGACAGTTCTTGTCCATTCGTTTTTGATGCGTTTTGTTATTGATTTTGTCATGCGATTATGGACTTTTCGAATTGATTTTCCTCCAGTATTTTTGTGATTTAACTTTTTACGGACAT